>NC_042493.1:7489044-7516538 GCF_005508785.2 Acyrthosiphon pisum | reverse complement strand
AATATATACTATAATCCTCTATAGTATAATATAATTAGGGCTGGGATTTTGATGCAAAGGCATCTTTTTTTCTGATGTTTTGAAACGTTGATCCGTAAGTATAAAATGTGTTTTGGGTGATACTGATTATTTTAAAGTATTTTTTGTTTTGTATTTTTTTGCATTTTTTGACAAAATTAACCTTAAATGCATTTTTTAGGACATTTTTCGACGTTTTTAGTGCATTTTTTTGGTTTTTGGAGCATTTTTCACAATTTCTTCATAAATTGAAAAAAAATTGTTGCGATTCACAAGAAACTTTCGGCAAACTGCTGACGGTACGAATAATAAATTATATATCATATTTTAATATATTTCATCATAGGTAAGATTTTCCACGAAAATTTTCACTGTTATGTTATATCTATTATGAATTATTATTTGTATTACACCATACAATTTTTTCTGGCTCTAAAAATAATAATTTCTCTTAGAACTTTTTCATAAACAAAAAATCATAGAAGTCTAATATTGCCTGGTCATGTTAAGTCGGTCGAAATAAACTTTCTAAAACCAATTTTTGTTTATACAAATAATACTTTTATATTGTTTTTTAATAATTACTATTAGATTCTGAATGAAGCGGAGAATGTAGTAGTCTTAATATATTGTGTATTTTTTTTTTAGCAGTATAAAACAATATAATTTTCATAAAATATTGCTTCGATCTTTATACCCATACCCTGTTTTTGGTAGTACTTTGATATGATGTCTCATTAAAAAAAAAATGAAATATTTGTTTAGGTATTTTTATTTCCAATGAACATCATAAGTGAAACTATAATCAATATTTTGCCATTTTGGAATGGCTTAAGTCTTTAATATGTTAATTTAATCATTTCACAGTCATATAGAGGCTATTTGAATTTATGAGTTTACTATAGACGTGACAACACACACACACACACCTATTGCATAAATTAAAAATATTTCAGTAGTTCTATTAATTGTATTTAGGTATTTTGTGTAGGTACTAGGTACCTACCTACTTACGTCGTGGTTAACACTTGCCAGCAAAATCAAAAATCAAATAAATTAGAATACACCACAAAATAATATGCTGATGATATTTGATGTACATAATATTTTATTATTATACAATTAATATACAAATTGTGTAATTGGTTATTAGTTATCAAAAGATTGTATTGCATGAATAATCAAATGGATAGCGGAAACTTGTCCATTAAAAGGTAACCGCGTGCAATTTCTGAATATCGAGCTCTATCATTATTATACGTCTGAAATAATGCATTCCCGCGGTTCCGACATAATTTCATATTCTTAGATCTTAATATCTTATGCACAAGCGAACCCTTTATTGTTACATTGAAATATATATCAACGCATTTTCCTTATCGACTTCGTATAGTCAGTAGTCACCACTCGCCAGGTAGGTAGTTAAGAGTATTCGTTGAGTAACATTAGTTCGAAAAAACATACACACATACACACACACACACACCACACATTATAACCCCTGGTGTATATTTTATTAAAATCAAATGAATAATTGAATATTTTTCACCACCCGCACTAGTGTTTTTTTTTCCATTATTGTGGTCCGATAAAACAATTCCTATAAAGTCTCGGTTCTGCAGTAGGTACCTATGTATTATGTAAATCATACCGTAGCAGCGTACCTACCTATAATATACATTTATAATCCATAAGTCCTTGCCCTCTTATTCAGTGGATAAAATAAAATGGTTCGAAAACATAAACATTGCATCTACGACCACCGCGCCCGAGCATATAATATAATATGCTGTATATACACGGAAATAAAACCAAGTAGATCGATTCCTAATGCAGATAACCTGCACAACACAAAGTGTGCCTGAAGTTGATTATATAATAATATTATGACATATTATTTAAATGCGATTACAGTCTAAAATGTAAAATGTCCAAATGTTCCTGCAGATTCGTTTTATATGCATAATAATAATAATATTATGTCGCCAGGACGATATCGCATCTCTTCATCGACAATATTGTTCGCAGAGATGAAAATTTAATAGGTATGATATTATCCTAATTCATTAATGCGACGAGAGCCGTCAACCCGCTGTCAACTGAAAATTTTGTAAAATATTTTGTAATTCCGAAACAAAATTATCATATTATATTATATTTTAATTAGATCCGAAGCGGGACTCATAAAATTTGTCTTCTAATCATTTGAATCAGTTTACGGTGATAAATCAACGGTTTAATGAATTCTATTACGACTAAGGACTATAATTATATTATATACTAATTTATTGGGTTAGTATTTTAATAAAAACGGATCCATGGTTTAATTGCGGAGATCCGTTAATTATTTGGAGTTTGAAATATATGTAATTTTTTTGTGAAATTTAAAATTATATAGGATTTAAATTTTAATCGACATTAATAGTATAGTGATGTGAGTGAATAGTGATATGGAGAGAAATAGCAATAATAATATATATTTTGTTAGACTAACTAGACCAAATATTCTGAAACTATTTTGTTTACAGAGCACTTCAGTTGATAAAAAAAAATCACTAATCCTTAAAATCAGACATATTTAAAATAAAGGAAATATGATAAATCAAGATTGATCATTATGCTATACGCAACTAGTTGGATTTAATTTGAATGTGTCCGCTGAGACTTTAGATCACTCTGGCGGTGAATTGACCTAAACTAACCTAACTCTAGGGCTCTAATGATTATAATTTATAACGTACAGGCATCTACCTACTCATAAATTAAGTCTTGGGATATGTGCTACTTTAAACGTACAAGGATCTTATATTATTTTTATATTTTCTATACTTGAAATTGTTTCTATGACTTTGTATGGTATTCTGAACTATTTTAAAATTACTCAGAATTTTGTATACTAAAATAAAATAAAATTTCAAGTAAGGACTGTGTAATTTGGATTTACCATGTACATATAGTACATATAATATAATATATCATAGTACATATAAATAACAACTTTAATATTAGGTATTTATACCGTTAAATAATCGAAAATATTACAAAATTTCAGAAAAAAAAAATTGCTGAGAAACTAAACAAAGATAAATTTGGTTTCAGACAATGAATCGGGCTAAGAGAAGCAATTTTAACATTTAGTTCTTCACGAAGACAAGAGTAATTATAAATAGGAATACATTCATTACTTGTATTAACCTGGTCAGAGAAGACTTTCGATACAATGAATTTGGTACTGATGGACACTGTGATGAAGGAAGAATAGATTGTAGTCTACGCTAGACCACCGAAGGGGGCCTATGACAAAAAAGTATGAGAAACACTGTTATATATAATCGTGGTAGGTATATGTACTTTTAGCGAACGAGAAGGTAGTGTCACGTCATATTTTTATACGAGAACTTCTATCTAAATTAAAATTTTTTTTTTCAAATTTATAATGATAATAATATATATTAATACTGTTTTTTTTTTTGTTATATGAATTGTTTTGTTACAATCACAGGTTTTACTTGTATACATGTAAACTGCAGGCTGTTAGGTGGGTGGTCGTGGGCCGTCACCTTAGATCAATATGACGAAGATAAAAATAATTATTATTTCCGTCGACTGTCTCTATGTCATCAAAGTCAAACCATCGACGGCGCAAATAGGAAAAACTTTAAAAGCCACAACAATTTTTTTTAAAATTATAATATATACTACCTATATTTATTTTTTTTTGAAGGGGCTAAGCCCCCTAAGCCCCACCTATTTGTGCCACTGCTGAAACCATAGTGGTATAATTGTGTGTATTTGTGTGTATAAGGGGAAAAGCCTTCCTCTTTGAACGAAAATCTCAATCACGATCGCGGGCCTGCCTGGGTAACCCTTCTACATAATAATCGTGTAGTTGTTTCCGTGTTTTAACCTACCGGCGGCGGTGTTGCTAAAAAACAAACCAAAAAACATATTGTACGCACCGAACATGTGCAAGTTAGGATAATAATAATAATAATAATAATAATGTGTGGTGGCTGTTACAACCTCCACCACCGCCGAGAGCGGCCGTTGTAAATAATAGCAGTCGGGTGCAATAAAATAAAACATAAGGCCGTGGTCGTCGCGGACTCTAACAGGATCGTTGCGGCGAGGAGCGATAGTGATAATGCGCGTGGATACGTGGCAGTTACAACTTACAAGACGCGTTTCCGTATAATTCGCGAGACAAAAACCACTTAAACAGGAACGGTACCGAATCGAAAACCACCGGGGCACAACAGCGCCGTACAAACACACACACACATACACTGTAAGCACGTTATCCGTGAGGGGAGGCGTATAATTCGGCAGTATAAGATGTTAGTAAATTAAAACGGATTTCACGGGCCTGCGTATGTACATAGCAGTATTATACAATATAAACGGCCAAAAAACGTAAACCGTAATTACATGTACCGTGTGATATATTAATATAATATGATGTTGTATACCTATACACGCGCCCACACACACACAAACACACACACATACCGTAGTGATGCCTTACGCGTTTATTTACAGTTTTTGTATTTACGCCCTCGGTCGTGCAGTTTATTTTATGGGGCGCGCACCAAGAATATATTAAACTACATCAACACGTAAAGTTTTTGCAAAAAAAATTGTAAAAAATGTCAGTTTTTACTATGAGGGGGGCTGATGTTGCTGGCCGTCCACGAATTTCGTTTTTTTTGGGGGGGGGGGGATTAATAGTCGGGGTAAGTACAAAGAATATTCTCAAAATTTTTTTTTGTCACGGAAAAAGACAACATATCCATAACATTAACAGTGGTCTTATGTACATAGTATATACCAGCTAATAATGGTATATGCAATGGACTGCATAAGTAATACCTAACTAGTAACTATAGTACCTACCATAGTATCGAATATTACCACGGTTTTAATATTGTCAATATTGTAATATTGATTAATTTTTTATTGAAATATTGTTTCTATTTTTAATTTATTTATATGTCCAATTTACAATATAGTAATGTTAATAACAGTAATAGTAATAGTATATAACATATCATGTTACAAGAGCTAAATAATAGTAAAGCCATGGTCACACGACGATAGAAAAACGCAGGCATGATATAGTTTATAGTAGATAGGGTGATAGTAACTATCGTCGACTTCGTGCGGTGACAGTGCGCTGTCGCGAAAGCAACCATCAAGCAATTATCGCGTTTTACTATCATCGTGTGACCGCGGCTGAATAACAACTAGGTATTCATCCTACTTTTCACAAGTTATATGTTACTATTTAACAAAACCGTATAATACTAATAAAAGACATGTGTGTAGTATTCTCAATTAATATTACGATTATTGGTTGGTGAGGAATAACAATAATTGTTTGTCTAGATTTAGAACTAATGGGTTATGACTTTTGCCTACATAAGCTGTGAGTTTATGACTCGATATAATCAAAATTTGTAAACATTATTTTATGACTACTAAATTCAATGTTGAGTGATTAATCTTTTGTCCTTTTTTGGGCCTCTAATATTAAATTTTGAAGAGAAAAATGAAAATACCGAATATTCTCGTAAAAGATTATTGCCGTATAAATTGTAACTTAAAAACAATAGCTGCAACAGATGTTAGATTAAGATGGGAATTAATATCATTTTTGGGAGTATTTTCTAAAAAAAAAAAAAAATGGTATCAACTTAAATTATTTCGACAGAAAAAATAGAAAATTAAAAATAGTAACTTTAAATTAATGAAAAAATTAAAACAGATTTAGCGGACCCGGGGTTATTATTATTATCTATAAAAATACAATATAAACGACCAAAAAACGTAAACCGTAATAATGTCATATTACAATAGGGGGTTGGAGACTTGAAGCATAGCATGTTGTAAGGAATAATATTTAGGCAGTTCATATTTGAACTATGTCATTGTGTGAGAAGTAAATGAAAACTAGTGTGGACATTACTTTACCTACACGTTCCTTATCGATTAGCACGGTAATGACCGTAATATAGATCGTCTACAATCCAAGAACAGTCTCACACACCCACGCCCATGCACTGGTTACCAAATTTCGTTGTTGACATTTTTTCATTTTAAAAATTGTTATAATAAAACTAAAAGAGAAAGATTCATTTCGTTACTCCCCGTGACCAGATTTAAATTTTGAAAAAATATCTCTATTCTCATGGCTTTTAATGAAAATAAAAAATTATTTTTTTAAAGCTTTATTGAATTCAAAAAAAAAAAAAAAAAAAAATGTATTTCTTACATAGCCTCGAAAAGGGATGATAAATTCATGCGTGTATTTACAACAATAATCGGACATCACTACATCAGAAAATTGGTACGTAAACTTAATAAGCTTCCGCTAATTGGTATAAAACACAAAAGCCCAGAATAAGATAATTTTGGGCCAGAGGCCAAATAATAATAATAGGTATATTATCCATTATCCATCATATATTACTATAGGAAATGTACTAACCCGCTTGGGGCCCACTAGTGTTCGAAATCCGTTGTGGGTCCAGGGTCATACCCCCCCCCCTCCTTATTCCGGGCTTGCTAAAAGCACAAAAAATACTGTGTGCTCCAACCACCGCCTTGAATGATATATATTAATATGATGTTATGTCTATACACACACACACCCACACTGTATAGTGATTGGTGATATCTTATCTACGCGTTTATTTAAAGTTTTCTTTTTGCAGTGTTTTACGCGCTTTACACACTAGGTGGGTGTGTGTCTTATCGTGCAAGAAAATTATAAACTTTCATCAATAAATCCCGTTCTCATAATACATCGTATATATTGTACGAGAATCGATATTTTTCTGCTTCCGGTCCGTTTCTCGAATTACCTTGTGGCTTGCAATTAAATTAAACCGCATTAATAGGTACTCAAGCAAATCAAGCATTCATCACAGAAAGGTACTTTCGTAGGTACTTACCAACTAAATAGCTGCAAATATACTGGGAAACGCCGCAAGATTCATATTATATTGTAATAATAATTTGGAGTGGAGTAAAAAAATCAAATGAACATAATATTATTTCGCGTAACGAATATTCTAAAAACAGTTTTAAATTTTCATAAACAGAATGAAAAAAATAAAAAAATAAATGGATTCAATGCGAGGAATTGTAGTGTAAAAATAATTGTTTCTAGCCGAGCTATTGAACTTTTGAACTTTTACGTCGCTCGTCTTCTATAATACAACAGAAAACGTGTAGGCCAGACAAACTTTGTCGTTCCACGCGCGTCCATTTTTCGCATTTTTTATAAAAGACAAAAATTGCGATGAATAAAACTAAAATGATCCTTCAACCCTCGACTCGGTGGCCGCGGCGTGACTATGAAACAAAAATCAAACCACCCACATAATGTTTCTTATTCGCTAACATCGCGCGAATTAATCACATGATATTTTTGTTTTTCCTCGAGGGATTTCCACTATCCCAATTCCAACACAAGGTGGTCTTAAGTTTTTTTTTTATTGAGGATTGGAATGAAAATAATTTATTAGTATCAAGTCAAAGACAGGTTGTGTTACCTGAACTCAAACTAAAACTTTTTGAATATTATACTGCTAATTATTATTAAACTATAGGTAGGGCCGTTCTAAGGCCGGGGTGAATGGGGCTCACGTCCCGGGCATTGGACTCATTACTTTTTGGGCCTCACGGTCATGCAGTTGAAAAATTATAAGTTATCCTTAAATTTGATGATTTAAACATTATATTACAAAAACCGTGTGAGTTATTATTTGACAATATTATATTATTAATTAAATGTAATTAAATAAGATCAAGTACAAAATACTTTTACTGCAGTTGTACGGTATACACTATGCCGCTATGGTAATAAAAGAGGATAGTCTTCTATATTATAGTGTTTTAAATATTTGTAGTGTAATGACAAGTAATTTCCATTTATATGATGATATCTCAGTATTTAACAATCAGATTTTTCTGGTTGTTGCACCAAACGATGCAGTTTTGTTTCTTAATAATGTGAAATTAAAAACTTATTTATACCAAAATATGGAGATATCTTGTTTTTGCATTGAGGTTTTCAAATTATATATTATTTTTATCAAGTCATGAAATGGTTAGACGAGGTATTGGTAAAGGTAATAGGTAAAAATACTTTACGTAGGTTTGTTTAAATATTTTTTCGCTAGAGGTTACGTTAATATTATTATATTATATATATTGCTTTTGTGCGGAAAGCATCACATTGGTTTATTTTCCCCGCTAAAAGATTTTTGCCTTGGGCCCCGCAAATTGGCCCTGACTATAGCTACATATCTATATGTCAACATAAATATCTTTAAATCTGCAAGACTGAAACATCAAGTGTCTCCGTGACTACTTTAAAACAGTGCCTAATACAATTGAAGTTTGTACATTTTCAACGTTGGTCTGTCTGACGAACTTTAGAGATATTTTATTACTAGATTACCTACATAATAATATTTGACAAGCTCTGATATTCGCTAATATGCAGATCGCAACTCATGACAGATAACAAAAAAAATGATTTATATTTAGAAAGTTAAGTGTTTATGTTATGTTATTTTTTTTTTTTAAGTAGGTTTTCAAGTCCAATGGACTCCAATCGTTGACGCGTCGTTTGTTTCGATTTCCAATATATTGAGATTATGCTCTGTGAAAGCTTTTGAGTTACTCAACTTTTCCAAAAAGTGTTTTCCGCAAAAATACAAACCCTCATAAGTACCATAATCTTAAACGGGCGACATCGGTTCGAGCCTTCTAAAATAGCAGAGTTCTATGAATTATAAATGCAATTTTAAAAGTGTTATTTATTCGACGATTAAAAAAACGTCATTTTCATAATAATATTATTTTTATTCAGCTTTTAGTAGGTAGGTAAGTAAAGACGTTTTTACAACATTTATTAGTTTTAATAACGGCAACGTGCTAAAAAAAGTTATTAAAACAGTATTTTTTTCATTACTTCGCATCGTTGTCATTCTAAATCTTGATAATATTTTTTAGCAAGATTGTTTAAAGGTTATTGTAAAATATTTACACTTTTATTTATTAAAATACATTATTAGAAAACCTTTATTATATAGAGTACCAGAAACAATACAGAAAAATAACTTTTCTGTGTAATTTATCTTGATACGAATATTTACTTTTAACACGCATTTTGAATTAATTAATCATTTTGGTATACATTATAAGAATTAATTATGAACATTTTTTTAGAATCATGTTACACAAAAAAGGTTATTCTACCAACTGTTAAATTAGGTTAAAAAAATAAGAAACAAGCTCGTATTTCATCGGATTTTAATTTATCGTAGGTAATTATTAAAATAATACGAGTAAAAAAATACAAATCATACAAAATCAATTAATTTGAAAATTTAGTTACACGTCAGCTGATAGTTGAATTAGTGCATGGCTGAGGTGAAATTCTGTTTAAACTTAATTGTTAGTGAATTTGAGTTTTTTTTTTTTAAATAAATTTTTTCTTAACCGAGTTATTATTTTTTTTCCAATATTGAACTGATAATTTACTTTTAACTTGTTGTTTATATTTTTATCTCAACTTGATTTGATTAATTGATATCATTCGGATCCCTGCGAATTGTTGATCACATCCCCATGGCTATATAAATTTGTGGTTTCAACCGTACCTACCTAATAAATATTATGTTGTGCCATTTGTGCAGTGCAATTTCCAAATGTCTATTTTGTACCTGTGTATGGGTACGTGTTTTGAAAAACATTGAGCTCTGAATCGTAAATTCAAATAAATAGTTGATGAGAAGAAAACACACCACGCTAGTACGCTACAAACACAAGAAAAAGAAAAGCGAAATGTGTAGTAAAAATATTGATTTAGTGGGTAGGTGGGCAACAATTTAAAATTGTATTTTACTAAAATATACGTACGAAATTCGTTGCACGCATGAAAAGCCCCTTCAATACAAAAGCTACAAAATATTGTTATTGAATGTACCTACTTCGTATAATATAATATTATATTATACATTTCAATTATTGTAATAATTTGTACATAATAATAATTTAACATTTCTTTTTTTGTCTCATTGTTTGTTGTTAATATTATATCAAGTCTTGAATTAGGGAATTGCCTTATATCACAGGGGTGGTTAAACTGCGGCTCAGAAGTCTTATCGTAAGACGCGAAATATTTTTATTGATATAATAACAGGTTAATTCATGAAAAAAAAAAATCATTCCATATTATGAAATGTAATATGACATTATTATACGTTATTATTTTACACAATATTTTATTGCATTTAATATCTTATCTTACTTATGATGATTGACGATTTTTTTTTCTCAACGCTTTGCTCTTGCATATTTTTCATTAAACTTTGCGAGGTTGCGACTATCTTATCTCTATAGTATAGTGTATTATAATATTTTTTTAAATTTATTCGTCAATCGACCAAAGTCATATTTAATTATTTACATGTTTATAGAGTTAAATCATTTAAAATATTAAGAGTGAGAGTAACTTATATTTTAGATATGTTTTTTTTTTTTTTTGGTTGAGAACTGAGGTCATTAGACTTTGGAATTGTGGGGGAGGGTACTGTAGATTTTGAACTGTGTGTGTTTGTTTTAGCAGAACTTTTGAGTGGACACCTGTAGGTATCTACCATGTCCGGGGTGGGAGATGACAGTCTCTCTCTTAGGACACCGTGACTGCCCGAAGAAAAATGTCACCTGTGGCCGAGTTCGAACCGGCCATGGTGCGCGTAGCCACCGACGGCTTAGTCCGCTCATCCACTCTATATAACATAATATCATACTTTATAGATAATATATAGTTTGTTCAAAAAATTAGGAAAAATAAAAATAAAATATAAAGATTATGCGATACTAGAATAATAAACCTGTCATTTTTTTCGCATTGTATTATTATTTTAATAAATAAAATAAATAATAGTTTAGGTACAATCTATAGTAGGTATCTACCTTTTAATAAATAATGTAAATATGAGCGTAAAGTAAGAAAAAAATAAATATATCAGAGGCCAAAATTCTGCAGTGTTGCTCGAAATCCTCAAATGGATCCCGGTTGTTAAGTCGACTTCTCCACATAAATTAAGCAACATAATAGCTGAAACCACAAAATTACAGTCCGTCCCTCGACGTCTAGGAACGTCGATGGTCGATTTGACTGTCCAACATTTTCACTATACTTGTTTTGGAGAATCCGGTCTACGAAATTATACACATGATTTACCGTATTGCAAGTAAAACCCAAATTGCTTAAACTGTTGTAAGCCCTCTAACAATAGGATATAATTGTCGATCCGGATCGTATATAAGCATTACATAGTTTCACTTTATATATTATGTAATAGATGCAAACCACATGGTATAGCGCGTATTCCACAAAAAAAAAAATGTAAGGCAGAATCAAATGCAACGTGAAAAGTAAGTAGTAACAAATAAAAGTATACTTTATCACATAATATATTGTTTTATTTAATATCGATCATATAATTATAGCACAACACAGTTGGATTGAGTTTTGGTGATGGTTCGATTTTATCCACTGATTATGTAGCCTATTGAAACGGGATGAAAACTATTGCTATAATAGGTAGGCTAATATATATATTTAGTTAGTTTAGATTTTTTAATAAATTATTCTAATACACATTTTTTTTTTAATCTTGTTATCTACTGCGTTATAAATTTATAACTATTTCTAAGGTTGTTGGCATTTAGCTCAACGCACACACAGACAATGTAAAGTAAATCATAAAATGTTGGTGTTTTATGCGGTTAGGGTAGGTACAGTCAGATCATATTATACCAAAGATAATACAATAAGTACAATATAATGAAAGTATTTTAATTAAATTTACGTACGTATCAATAGATTTTAAGATTAATATAGAACATTTTGGAAGTTTAACTCCAGTGAGTTTAGAGCTTCATACAGGGAAGTTAATAAGCATTTTTACTACAGTTATACTGTAAATAAAAGTAAAATAAAAATTCATTGTATATTATGAAATATATTATTTACAATATTCCGTGCTATATGTTTTATGAATTTCTTCATTTTCTTAAGCTTTCGTGTTTATATTACTCTCCGGTGCATGCAAGTTTTTCATTTTAAAATACTATAATATAAGTTATTTGCTCCATATAAGATCCGAACGAATATTTTTACTTTCGTAGTATTAAAAAAGTTGTGTTTTTTTCTTCAAATTCCCGACTCGTAGCTATATAGCTGTAGTGGGACATGGGTAAGTCTATTATATGGGTTCGATATGACCTAGGCGTCCGTAGTACGACAATATTTATATACTAATTCCAAAAACGTCCTATTCGGAATGTTTATGACATAGGTAGGTATGTAATCGTCTTGCTAAAATCAATATCATTCCTATGTCATGTACATATAAATGCACGATGTATCAACTGCAATATTTTCAGAAAACAAAATTCTCGATAGTACTAGCGATGAAATGAAAGAATTTAGAGAATTTATTTTCTCAAAATTCTGGTAAATTGCAGTTTGTAGTTTACACCCATAAAACCCACAAATGATAATAATTTTATTGATATTATATGATTAGGTATGTATATGTGCCTAATGCTGAAAAGGCTACCGAAGTATTTTCACCTTACTGTTCGATATATTATGTATGTAGATATTTCAAGCCCAAATATAACTACAGACCTTTCACTTCTTATAATATTCCTATACAATTATCTGAAAATGGTAATTTGTAAAATACGAAAAATGTAATTTAATTTTGATTTTACGATTTAATATTAATTGTACTGACAGTAATGTGGATTAGGTAGGTACTGCGTTGAACAGTAGTGCCGTTCTCAAGAATTTCCAATGGTGGGAGGGGGGGGGGGGGTGTGGATAATTTCTAGGAACATATATATGAAGAAGGGCTATTGGTGTACAAAAAAAAAAACAGGTGCGTAAAAAGTCGATCAATGGAGGGTGGGGTTAAGCCCCAAGACCCCCCCGTGAGTACGTCCATGTTGAACACTTTTTGTTACCTATAGCGTCCTACTTTGATTTTTACTACATTGATAGCTTGTATCTTGTATATTTCCTCCATAAATAGCCTAATATTTTAAGTCTTCATACGTAAATGTCAATCATATACCTACATCATACAATTAATAAACGTTTATGATAACAGGTACCTAAACTAGCTAAACTTATTATAGAATATAGAGCTATAAAGAAATGGACTGATAATACACAAGAGAGTTTATTATACCTAATTTATATTCACTGATCGCTTACCTTTAAATCGAATGGCTCTGATGTTATGGTTTGTAGGTCAATAATTTGATTTCACTTAATTTTACTGTTTTCTCTTTATTTTAAATAATACAATTGTCGTGAAAGTTATTCAATTATTAATAAGTCATTATTACTTTTTTTATAATCGGTTGTATCTATAATTGTTTAGTAGTTTATTTTTTGGAAATAGAAATATTGTAGGTTCATTTTAAAATTATTTTTATCCTAAATATTTTAAGCACTTGCGCCATTAAAATTATTTATGTGTGCACACTTGTTTTTAACATTTTTTTACCTACCTGTGTATAAATAATAATCTTTACCGATAATGGTTAAAATATAATTCAAAAGACTCTGAAAACCCTCACTTAGTTATCTAAATAAAACAGGACCCCAACCCCGTTACAGTATACTTATACTTGCTTACTGTAGTTTACTACAGTTGAAAATTGATAAATATAAAACAAAAATATATAATATATATATATGTATATAATTAAAGATCGGATTTATACATTTTTACATATCGTTACTAAGTCTTTTCAGCCTTATGAGAAAAAAATATGGACGATTCGTTCAAATCTGAGTTCATGGGAAAAAAGTTATTTTCGAATATTTGAGAATATTTCATGCGATAGGGAATATTTAGCTTATTTAGCATATTTTTAAATATTTCGTAAATTGTGAGAAAAAAAAATTATTGTACCCGGAACAATTGTTTTTGAACTTTTACAATTTTTTTTGTATCATTTTGATAAAAAGAAAACACGCAGTTAGCTTTCCCTCGTTAGCCCCCCCTCCCAATTGTGTACAGCACTAATTAAGAACATTTAATTTTTTTCAACTTTAGCGGGTATTAATAATAATAATAATAATAATAATAATAATAATAATAATAATAATAATAATAATAATAATAATAATAATAATAATAATAATAATAATAATAATAATAATGATAATTATAGTCAATTATGTAACGGTATGAACAAATAAAAACACTGATTAGAATATGATATTATTGTGACTATATTAGTGATTTTCATCACTGACATTAGCAGTAAAATATTATACAATTTATTTATATTTTAATATTTTATTAGCATAATGCAGTGAAACTTTCATATAACGAACTTCCATTTTACAACATTTTTTGTTTTATGAAATATCTTTGAGAACCAAATGTATTTAATTATATTTAACGAATTATTCTCAAAATAATATGAAATTTTTTTGTTTTGCCCATGAGACTTCCTAATATAGAAGTTTCACTATATATTATATTTATAGAACGTACATTTTGCTAACTATATATTACGTTAATATATTAAAATTTACAAATATAGTTGTGCAATAAATGTCAAATTATGATGTTGACTTAAAACTGTTCATTACATAAATTACGCAGGTAATCATATTATAATATATATAGTGTTAATTTATTGCGTTGGAATTAAGTTTGAATAATATCATAACACATTTACACACATTATTATTATTAACGTTAATTAATGTCAGTATAATTCTAAAATAGTTAGTACTCGCTAGCCCTTTGGGGCGTCATCGTATTGAATAAAATATTAATACTGTTAGGCGGACTCGTGAATATACATGAATGCATATTCATATAAAATTTAGTTTGTTTAAGTTATCATCACTGTTAGGTTTATTAATTTGACAAACTACATTTCAATCTGGAATTTTTAGTCAATACTATCTTAGTTTGTGATTTTTTTTGCAAATTATACATTTAACTCGCGGGCCACATACAATTACTATGCAGCCAGTGGGCAGTGGTTTGCGGACCACTGCTCTGTTCCAAGTGTATAATTCGTTTCATGTAACATTAAATTCAAACGTAATACTTTAATTTTACATTTTATTGAATATTTTTATTTTTTTAAGCTATTTGTATGTAATTTTATTAACTTGTAAATATAAAAACAGTATGAATTCTAGAATAAATTAATATTTAATACTTATTCAAGAAATATTGTTTTCATAATATTTGCTTCAATACTTATAGCAGGGTGACTAACCTTTTTCTATATTGTGCCGAATTAACAAATAAAATTCAAAATGTGCCTTAAAAATTAACACTGCGATTATTATAACACGACTGACTTAATTATATTTTATAATCAAATAATGTGTTATGTTACATAACAATGTTAATGTAATTTTGATACAATAATTGTTGTGTTATATTGTATTAATATTGAAAAACATAATTTTAGAAATATTTAAAAATTGTATGTAATTTTATTTGACTCTAGTGTGCCATTCAATAACACAGGTAATCAGTAATTGGTCAGTAGAGATACATTTCGATTGCATTTATTTCATATTTATATAATATGCTATTTATTTATTGTGCGTGCCAAAGTTTGGTATTTTTAATTTTAGTGTTATTGTTAGTTAAGTTAATAAGTGTTAAACATTTCGATAGGTTAGTCGTAGTTTTTCTATCGGCCGCGTGGTTACACGAGCCTGTAAAATAAATGTTGGTCATTTGAATCATAAGCCTAGTTATAATTTATTGCAAACGATGATAGACATGGAAATAACTTATAATTCTAGATAGCGCTGAGCAAAAGTGCATGTAATTTGTAATAATATTATACTCGTATATGTTCATGTTCCTAAATATATGTACTATATTAATGTATTAGATATTAAACTATCGTATAGAAATAGGTACTATTATTATTAGCCATTAGGACATTAGGTAGGTATACAATATTCTTCCGATGTGGCCTGACAACGTTCCTAAAAGATTTTATGAGATTTATTTCCACACAAACGTCATACACAATACACATATACAATACAATTATTCCGATTTCAATAATTCCAGATCTTGGCCTCTTGTTTAGGTACTTCGGCTTTGACCTAACGTGATAAGTATCAACAGTACCTAGGTATAAGTCATAATGAATAATGAATAAATAAATCACAATGTAATATTATTAGGAACGCTGAACACGTAGCTCAAAACGGCCATCGATTGTGTATTTCCTATACAGAATGTTTCTTTTATCGAACAACATTTGATTTTTTTGAAAATGTTACAGGCGACGGTTAAGTATCAAGCAACACCTAAGGTTGGATTGGATGATAAAATATAAACTCATTCATGTTTTCAGGTTAGGGTTACCAACTATATAATAACCTAACCTTTTCTATTTATCGAACGTGCGTTTTTCAATAATATAATAGAAACACCCTGTGTATAAGACTGCCACGTACAATAAAACCGCCCTAACGACTTAAAACGGTTGAAATGAATCACGTACACACACACACACACACACACACACACATACTCCACACACATGGGAATGCATCAAGGGTCAACTACGTATGACGAAGACGAAGGATAAGGAGAGCGGGTAAAACCCAATTTGCTGCCCCTCATCATTACATACACGTGTAGAACGTAGGTGTACCCCTTGGGGTGACCAAGCTTTTTTTCACTCGAACAAATAATTTGAAAATACATCCACCCGACCACTTTCATTTTTTGTTGTAAAAATAACGTTTGGTTGGCTACAGTTTTTGTACAAAATATTTTATATTGTAAAACACTCGCGATATTGATCTTTAACAAGCCATCCACGCACGATTTGCAGTTTGGATAACCGTCACATTTTCGCATGTACATACGTATATTATAATAGTAGTCTACTGTAATAGTACCACATTGATACTTCTTAATCAACATTTTAATTTGATTACCTACAATAAAAGAAAAAAAATTAAATCTGTGGTAACATTTTTATTCATTAATAAGCGGCAGTGACATTATATCATTAAGAGAAATTGTTTCCTTTCTTAAGTAAATACAAATTTATTTATTTAATTCTCCAAGAAACTCATTTTCAACGACGAAAGCGTTTTTAAGAAAATCACTTTTAATAAAAAAAAAAATGCTTTTCTCGTAATAAAGAGTTAATTAAAAATAATATTTTCAGTGCCACTTGTCCCTATTTCTCAGGATTTTTCTTATTACTGCATCTGTGATTCCTTTACATAATAATGTACTAACACAAAATATATATTCTCAGCAAGTTTTTAAAGGATACGTATCTCTAATAATAATAATAATAATAATAATATTTGTTGAAAGTATGTTAAACAATTCCGATGTGATTTTAATATTAATAACTTATTGAATTAATTGAAGGATATATTATTTTCCCAGTATAACGTCTCTATAATTAATAAGTAATAACAATTAATTTATACAGTTCACGCTTGATATCATAAATTCGAACCCCATCAACGATATACACATTTAATAAAATGAAAAAGTGTTAGCATACGATAAATTACATTTAGTTAATTAAACTGAAGTAAATTATGTCTAATTTTACCCATCTCGTTTTGGAAAGAAAATTATAATGTATTCAATAAAAAGTTTAACACATATCTGAGTTTTGTTGCCATAAAAATATGATATTGGTTATGTTTGATTATAATATAGGTAGTAACTATATTATTATTAGTATTATTATTATTGACTAGGTATAGAGATACGTACTGTTGCAATCACTTGAAGCTATTACCAAATAGTTGTGAGACTATAGGAAATATATATTTTTATTTTATCTTACTAGTTTTTGAAACATCAACCACTATGGTCATTAGCATTTTGTGAGATTTACGGTTATTTGTAACCTAAATATTCTCCCATTATAGTTTGTGATGCACCTTATCGTACCTATACACATAATAATATGTTAAAAACACTGAAAGGCCACCTTTCGCTCGTTTCGTTTCAAACATTTCTACAAATACACTTAAACTCTGTAACAACAGACATGTATAGTATATCTGTTGCGAATCCGCGTGCATCGGCATTTGGGGCCATATATAATATATTGTACCTATATTATATCAATGACGTTCAGTATACATGTATTAGTGTTGTGTTGTGCGGACGCTGAAAAATTGACGAGAACTATGTAAAGAACGTTACCCACAAGTCGAACGGTCGAATTTAATCTCGGCATAGCTGGGTCAGAAACCCATATGAATGTGTGTGGGTATTTTAGGGTGTGTGTCAGTGCACTGGCATATTACGTATACGGTGGCTGGTATATTATAGCAGCCTTTCCGGCAACGATCTAATATTATTATACAATATTTCGTCACGTCCGGATAAGTCGACGCCACGACACGGTTAACGGTTTATATTTTTAAATTATTATTTTATCGAGTGACCCGGAATCACGAATATGACATATCATGGTTTATACATAATATAGGTAATATATAATGTACAATGCTTATACCTATGACATGATATACAGTGGTCAGCGGCGTATTTTTATTAGTCAAACGTCACTCGGTGAACTTCTGAGGAGGACCTCGACGCGTAAGTGTATAATTTTGTATGAGTTAAAAACGGACGGATACCTATAACTTATGACCATTTAATATATTATATAGAATATATATATTCTCCAAAAAATCACTATAATTAAGGGGGAGGGGGAGTAAGCTAAAATAATAATCACGTCATGTAGTCGGGAGTCCACTCTCTATAATATACAGTCATTTATTTACGTCAACCCTAAGTCACCACGTTAAAAAATGTATAATATGAAGTCTTACTTTTCATGCCATTGTCATAATTTATATTAATTTACAAACAATACAATCTTTAATTATTTTATTTTTTAATTAAGTACTGATAATACGTGATATCCGACTATGGGCGCTGCGCTGTATCCTAGTTCAGATACTTGGCATGGGCTAACATAATATTAGACACAAGTATATACAACTATACACAGCAAAGTGAGTACAAATTTGCGGATTCTAACTTCCTCAAAAAAATTCTATGAGGAAAAGCTAATAAAAAAATATAAAAGCTATTATATGAAAAAAAAATACATAAGATAAAACAAATGTACTTATATCGACAGAAATATAGATCATCACACAGCGAACAGCTTCCCAAAGAGTAAGGACGTGTCAACTAATACAGTACACAAAAAATAATTTTAAAATATTTTTGAGATATTTGTAGACATTCAAGTTTTTTTATAAAGACTAAAATGTTTGCTTCGTTAAAATATTTCAAAATATAATTCATGGTCCCTCATGAGTTATTATAGCTAATTAAACATATTATCGAAGGTACCTAGGTATACATAATATTATTATAATATACATGATTTTTTTAACATGCATTTGAAGTTCAAATTTTGACAAAATCACGAACGTATTGTAGGTACGATTTATCATTGAATTCCAATTTAACACATACCTACGTTACTATAATTTACTTGATAATGAGGTTATCATCTATTATACTGTAGAGTGGTTTTCTACTTCCCCTCATTTTAAAATTAAATTTCAATACTCACTTCCTGGTATTGTGGTAATAGATCTAGATTATACGATTTTATATGAAGAAAATCCACAGTTAATTAATTAAAACATGCGATAACCAAATATCTAACCAATAGTTAACTGCAGACTATTACATATTATAATATTACATAAAATTGTCGTATACGAAGGTACACAAAATAATAGATAACAATAAAATTCACACTATTGAATAATCGGGTGCTTTTAACTTGGGTGATATGTTTCGTATAAAATATTTTATTATTATTTAATTAGTTAGCGTATACAACAATATTGGCTAAATATTGTGACGTGATAAAGTATGGCAAAATGATAATGGGACTTAGTTATTTTTTAGGCGTGATATCATATTATGTGAGCTGGGTGTTCAGCTTTTATACTAATTTATATCATAGTTAAAGCACTGCATTTTAACGACGCTGTTGTAAGAATATCTAGGTATCGGAACATAATTAACTGTAAAATGATATCTAATAAGTAATATATTATCACACTAAAATACATAGTTGCATAATCAGATCTAGTTAAAATTTTATTTTTGCGGGCCAAAAAAAAATGACCACCATGTTTACGTCGTATAGACAGTTTATTTATTATTCGATAGTAGTGTGAGAAAGAATATTAATTAATTGAATATCCTATGAGTGCCATCTGTAGATGAAACTTTATCCTGGGAACAAACCGTATCAAGTTGTGGCGACGACGATGATAATCAAACTGAACCCAGCCGATAGCGCACTCAGTGAGATATATTGATACCTATAAATCTATCTTGGTATCCTGTCCGTCCTCCTTCTAAATCAAAGAATGCCACCTCTCCAATTTGCGTTTATTGACCATACTTGTTCAATCGTAAATAAATATCCGAATTATAAAAAAAAAAAATAAACCAAATCGTGTATAGTTATTTTCTCGTTGGGATTATACAAAACCATTAATATATAATATATAGCCGTAGATACATGTCATTTTCACTGCATGTTAATATTAGCATTTTCTGTATACCATTAAATGTTCAAAATTTATTGACTTGTTGTAAGTTGTAATGTAAGTTGAAAAATATTAAAAATACATAATAAAATAATATTATTATAATCACAATTTTATTTTATAAGTATTTAAAGTTCGGATTTTTTTTATATAGCTAACATTTTTATATTTTATTATATATTATGTATAATTATTAGTTGAACCATTTACTTTACTAATCTAATTATCAAACTGACAAAGTCAAAATGATTTTGTAATGCTTTAATTTTTTTTGTATTCATATAAAATGTTTTATATTTCATGTAAAATAAATTATTAACCTAACAATTATTAACCTTTTAATTTATTTATCTAATTGTACTGACAAATTGGAATTTGAATACCATTTACCTTTCTTAGTATTTTTTTAGTATCTTACATAGTATTTACAATGTTCTTATAATCTTATCAGACTTGTGCTTAAATTGTATTCAAGAAGCCTCCCACCCTCACCGTAAATATATTCTGGATCCTCGCTATGACACGACTACACACAACAAAGTGCATATAAGTGTGCGGTGTGATGGTTACGACATTTAAGAATTATTATATCTTTAGGGCCTTAGAATAGTGCAGTCTAGAGACTAGAGAGCCTTTGTATATTAGAGAGTGGCCAACTCGATGAACATTTTCTATTGGCTGGCTGTTGCCTGCTATCATTGATGATGACGCCATTTTTCGTCCAAGTTTGTAGGTATATATTTTACCACGACTATTAAATACGTGTTTTGGTGGAAGTTAGTAGTTAATTTGTATTGTAGGTACCTAGTACCTACACATTTCTATCAAATATTTTACAAAATTGGTAATATTTAATACTTCTAAATCCAAACAGTTTTAATCGATATCGGAAAAATCTTTATCTGCCGCGAGAAGTTTCCAATGTTTCAAAGGTGACTCCATCTGAAGGTGACGTCACAAAATTTCATGAAATATAATATCAATAAGGCGATCGTCGTCGGGGTAGGTTTCTAAATAATGATTCATCGGAATGAGCCATGAAGACAGTATAAACACCATTAACATTTTAATGGTCATACTATAGTGTATTTAGTTGTACTTAGTGCATATAAATATCTGTGTTTGGATATTTTGTGTATTTGGGTTCGAAAAGGGAGTTGCACACTCGCACACGTGTTTGCGATGATATATATTACATATGTTATACACGTATAATAAATCATCGTGTCGTAGTAGCTAGAATGGGTTATTACTCGTTATATTTACATAATTATGTGTTCGTATCCAGAACATATAATTATATACAGACATCTTAAGACGCTAAATCCCAATTAACTTTAAATTACGTCCCACTCGGTGGTATTATTCACACATACTTTGACCTAATACCACAGGGCAGACAATTTTAACCCCCGAGCAACAACATTACCGGGCTGCAGGTTTTTAGTTTCTGCGAAATAAAAACATAGATTAGTACATAGGTGATGTTTTAGAAAATTCCATTCCGGTTAATATTTTAACTTTTAAGTTTTATACTTTGACATTGCAGTTGACGTGCTTTAATGTGAAATTAATGTATTTTAAATATATTTTATTAATTTGATTTTTGGATATCTGAGCGTGTATGTAATTTAAGATGCATCTAAAAATACATTTTGGGCCACATCGGGGGCAGATTAATAAAATTAATATTAAGGATTGGTGCAAGTCACGTATCGTTTTTCTTTTTACATATTTTTACACATATATTACAAGTGGGTACCTATTAAAATTGGCGTAAAATAGTATTCCACCCTATACCTATAACAAACTCGTTGATCGTAGGTTCAATTTTTGAGGGTGTAAACTTTTTCAGGGAAAATATGACTATGCGTATAATATTATTATATTGTGATACGGACGTATGGTTAACTTACTCCTCGAGCTTGTAAATATTGACCACGCAGGGTCAGTTCGCGTATGGTACTTATATAATATTATTATGTAAAGATAAATTGTTTTGCACCTCAATTGTCGTCGTAAAATAACCTAAGTTTTTGTATACCTACTCGTTTGAAGTTTGAAAAAATAAATAAATATTTTTCGTAGTTTGTTTTCAATTTGTGGTCGGTTGGTATGAGTGTGTGTACGAATGTGATACGATTTTGCGGAGTATTTTACAACACTGTTTATAATAAATATTATGGAGGGAAAATCATTTTTGATCGTTAATATTCTCATTTGTGACGAGAGAGGGAAATTATTTGTGTGGGATCATTATTATAATAAAAAAGTGTCACGGTGGTAAAAAACACTTCGTACACTATACGCGGAAAAATCTGTCAAGTGGAAAAAAAAAGCAACCATGAAAAGTTTGATATACTATTCATTTAACAATGCTGTAAGTTTTTATTATGTATAGGTACGGTAAATCATAAGTATATACCATGACTATCATGTAATACATATAGGTACATATAGGCACCTACTGCAGTCGTAAAGTTGAATTAGTCCTCGTGCTCATAGGACTTGTTCGCAATTAAATACCATTTTAAACGGTCGTTTTGAAATGATTAATAGGTAATATTATTTTAGTACTTATACCTAGTCGACATGGCTTTACTATAAGCTATAATATTACCTACATAAAGTATTTTATTATTCTTTTTTTAAATTCTGAGCGAAGCGATTAATGTATTGATTTTCCTATAATATGTGTGTATTAAATTTTTTTTTGTTTATTTCATCATCTTTTGGGACAGCAAAAATGCTACGATCGTTCGATTTTCTACTTGAGCATGTTTTCTTGTAGAAAAGTAAGTCTAGTTGGTACTTTTGAGGGTAAAAGTAAAAAATTCCTAGTAGGTAGTTTTCAAGAACGTCATCGGTGAAAAAAAATAAAGAATCTCTTTAATGGACGTGTTAAATTTAAATCAAATAATATAAAACATTGTAAACGAAAAACGATCTTGAGCGATGATGATCTGTCAGCCTGTAATATTTATTTTATCATATATTATTGTGGTTAAAATAATTGGTTTACTATTATAGGCACTAATATAGGCACTAATACAGTTGTTTAAATTACTTTTTGACGAAAAAATTGAATTTTAAAATTTTATTGTGTGTAAAAATATAATGATATATTTTAAATGTTTGAAGTACCCATGAACAATATTTTTAAATTACAACAAAATAATTAACATCGTTATTCTTGGTTGTAATATGTAAATTAATCCAAATTTTACCTTAAAATATCTGTAAAAAAGAACTGTGTTTATATATGTTTTAGATTATTTGGTTACAGAATGAACTATAAGAGTTCTTATTTTAAATGTCAATCCTTATAAGTAGTTATTAAAATTGAAATTTTTTTAAATTTTTAATAGCAAAGTATTTTGGACATTTCCGAAATGTTGATAATTTTTTTTTAAATTTTTATTTAAATAATCATGCCTATAACCCTTTAATTTTTCTCAGCTGTTATTATAACTAATATAACTGCTTACGAGGAGCCTTGCATTACGTTTTCAAGTATTTAATCTCGACGAAAAATATGTAATTGATATTTATAGAAAAAAAACTAAAAAATATTTCAAATTTCAAATGTCTATAAAAACCTAACTTAAAACGAATCAAGATATTTTGAAAATATGTTATCATGTCCACTTGAAATCTACTATACATCAAAGTGACTTTTCTAGTTTTTTTTTTAATAAGCTAATTAGTTTCTCGTTTGTATAATATCGGAAAAAGGTATATAATAATCATTTGTGATTTGACTGAACTATTTTGTATATATCCTATAGTTTACCAATATCAATTGTCAAAAACCCGAAATTAGTTTAAAGGAGTTATTTACCGGCAGTTATGTTTACGATTCAGGATTTACCGTAATATTGTATCACAACATATTATTATACGCAGCCATGCATGTATTATAGAATTCTATTCACTATTTCACTATAGATATCCTTTATTCCGTTTCCTTAAAATCTCCATTTAATTACCCTTTTATACTACCAATCACTGGCACCGAAATCGAAGAACAGTAGCGAGTAGCGCGTGCTACCCTGGTACACGGAGTCCGCAACGTATACCCGGACACACACTTTAAACAAGCAGTACCTTAAAAATCGAAATGCCGGGAAAAATTAGCTTTACGAATTTTATTTTATTTAGGGACCTCTGATTCGTCCATTAATTTTTTCGTTATAGACCATGTAACGCTGCATAAATCACTTATAAAAAAATCGATGACTATATTTTAGCTGGGAAAAAAGCTTGTAAATTATAATTTATAAATAATGTGATATTCATTATTTATTGCTATATACCTCATTTTTATACCTAATATTTATTATAACAGATACCTAATTCTATATAATATACATAAACATTAATATTTTTTTTTTTATACATGGGCCTCATTTAAAACTTTGGCCCCTGGGCCTCTAAACGTCCTAGTCCAGGCTTGACTACCTACTATAATATATAGAATAAACACAAATTGTGTAATCTAAACATTGGACTAAGTGACAAAAAGTACGTACCCACAAAATAAAATTTAAGAAAGAAATATTTAATTTTTTTCACATGAACATATTGAACCTACCTTTGATTTATCTGCAAACAGAGATTTCGAATCTACCCGTGAATTGTCTTCATCTGAGCTTTTTGAATATATTGGCAGTTTGTTTTCACTTGAACATTTTAAATCTACTAGTGATTTATCTTCATATACACATTTTGAATCTACCAATAGTTGTTCGGATTCGCATTTATCATTTGAACAGCATTTGCAAATACTTTCATTTTACAGAATTGATAGTTGTCAAAAATCAATTTTAGTTTTTTCTAAACAATACATAAAATTCTATTATTTTTGTTATACCTATAATATGACTGGACGTTATAAAACAAGCATGCCATATATGCTTCTATTTGCTCTTGTCGAAGTCTTGTATATGTTTCAGCGTGTTAATCATAGTCTTTTGTACACAATTTACATTTTAACTGTTCTATTTTCTTTAAATTATATTTTTCACGTTCAATTTGACATAGAAGAGTATTATAAATACTGTAATGACTTATAAAATATTAGATCTATATGATATATAATATTACAAATATTACATGTATTAAACATTCAATTTTAGTTATCCAATAATGTTACCTCCTTTTTCTCAATTCAAATAACTTTTTATTTCTTCTTAGTTAAGTTGAGAATCTTGAATTTCCAATTTTAAACACAAATTTCTATCAAATAACTTATTATATTTATCAACCAAAAGACTGTAAGTGCCTAAACACATCGTTTTTAAGTCTAAACAATAGTAGTATTTCAAATTAATAATATTATATTATTTTACATTTTAGATTCTGAGTGGAATATGATACATGTATTGATTTTAAAATGACGTGTGTTTTAGATTCTGAGTGAAACGATGAATGTATTGATTTTACAATGATGTGTGTTTTTTTTTTATTTATTTTTTTTTTTTGTGTCTGTCATCACCTTTTAGGACAGTAAAAGTGCTTGGATTTTCTTCAGCAGTACCTTTTCTGATAGGAAAGTGAATCTAGTTGGTACTTTGGGGGGTCAAAAGTAAAATTTTTGTATATATAGTTTTCAATAGTTTTCAAAAGCGCCGTGAAAAACAAAAGAAAAATTAAGGAAAAACGGGAATTTTTACGCAAAATCTGTTTTCGAGAAAATTGATTTTGGTTTTTGGTGTAACTTTAAAACGAATGACTGTAGTTACATGAAATTTTCACTGGTTGTTTATATTTCTATTTTCTATACATGATAAATTTTTTAAAAAATTTTGATTTGTTTTGAGCTGTTTACGGACAATTCCAGTTTCCAATTTAATTAGTTTTTTTTTCTATGAATATCAATAAAAATTTATTTGTTGAGTAAAAATACTTGAAAATTTAATACAAGGCTCCTACTATATTGTTACAATGACATTTGAAAAATATTAAAAATCTTTAGTCACAGTTTTTTTTTATTAGCATTTAAAGTTAAAAAATTGACAAAATATGGAAAAATCACGAAAATTACCTAATTATGTTGAGTTATAAATTCGTAAAAATTTTTATTTTTAAAACTAAGATTTTAAAATGTGATACAAGATTCCTTATAGGATAATCTACCTTTATCAAAAAAAAAATGTCTATAAGAAAGTCAAATTAAATTTTTATGAGCGTTTGAATTTCATATTTTTACAACATTTGATATTTGCTCGATTTCTCATGAGGCGATTTTCTTATTTTGTTGTAATTAAAAAACGAATGACTGTAGAAACTTGAAAATTTCACTGAATGTTTATATTAGCATTTTATATATACGATAACATTTTGAAAATAATTTGACTCTTTTTGAGCTGTTTACGGATATTGTAAGTTTTCAATTTTTTTAGTTTTTTTTTCTATAAATATCAATTGCTACAATATTGTTACAATAGCAGTTGAAATATATTAAAAATACATAGGCACAATTGTTTTTATAAGCATTTGAAGTTCAAATTTTGACAACATTTATCACATATAAAATTTAATTATTATTATGTAGTTATAGCTAAGGATTGAAAATTTAAAAGAAGATTCCACGTAAATATGTATATAAATTACTTTATTCACCTTAATATCATCAAATATACGACTTAGTAATATCATAGGCTCACTGACCGTTTTCGCTCAGAATCGTTTTTCTTATACAATGATATATATATATAATTGAATTCATATTTAACACCATCCATTGCAGCGACCCACTTGTAACCTAATGTACAGATAAGTGACATCCACT
>NC_042493.1:7477610-7488994 GCF_005508785.2 Acyrthosiphon pisum | reverse complement strand
CCAGAAGCGCATTGGAGAAGTCACTCATATTATGAGATTCTAGATAGCATAATTCAAGGATTGAACAGCAGATTTTCAAGTGAAAGTTTATCTATTGCGAATGCTCTTGATACTTTCTTAAAACTAAATACTAATGACTCTGACCCTTTTATTAACCACTATCAGAAGTTACTTAAAATTGATTCTGATCTACTAAAAGCAGAAATGATGGTAGCAAAAAATTGCATACTAAAAGAAGAATGAGATTTTGATGAACTAATAAACATTGCTAATAAATCAGTACTACCAAATTTAAGAAAAATGTTAAAAGTAGCATTAATATTACCGGTTATTACAGCTACTTGTGAGCGTTCCTTTTCTGCTATGAGGAGAATTAAAACCTGGCTGAGATCTAGAATGGAACAAAATCGTTTTGATAATTTGGCAATACTAAACATTGCAAAAGATTTACTGAAGAACTTAAACAAAGAAAAAATTCTTGATGAGTTTGCCAAAAAGCCAAGAAAATTAAAATTGTAATATTAGGTATGTAATGTAATTTATTTGTATGGCTACTATGACTATATTTTAAATCTAATGACAAAATATTACTATTGTACATATATCTATTTGAGAAATTGTTTTATAATATAATATAATAACTTTTATAATATATTAATTGTGAATTGCTATGTTGTATTCAAATTTGTTCTTATTAATGAATTATGTTTTATTGAATAAACTAAAAATTCTTAATTAAATAGTGTTACTTTAATTATAAATAAACAAATAATAATATAAAACAAATATAGGTAATAACTAAAAGTAAGAATTTTGTTTGTTATTTGCATAAAGATTTAGCCCCCCCCCCTGTTTTACAACCCTAAATACGCCCCTGCTGATGCTTGATTTCAGAACACGTTTTTGTGACTGTGCCACTGAGGATGACCACTGTGTCACACCAGGCCACGCTTGTATTACTATTAGATTCTGAACGATGCGATTATATTATTATATTATTATTATTATATTATTATATTATCTTATGTCTATTATTATAATATCAACAACCACAGAAACGCGTGTGGCAGAAAACTCACAACCCCGACATTGCGTACCACCATCAAGCTTTGATCATTTATACCTATTAATTTCGTCATGAGTGATTGGTATCTAACATGAATGATGTCACGGTCACCTAATATTAGTTTACCTACTATAAATACATATTAATATATTATAATTCTTTATTAATGAAATACAATATCAATTGACTAAAATAATTCTATATTATAAATTGTGAATGTGTAAAACAAACAAATTTAGTTTATTTTAATTAAACTCGTAAAAAAAAATTGGTTTCTTTTAAAACATTTGAACCTAAACATGCTATTTAAAAAAAAAAAACCCTATTTGTTAGGTATATATTTTTTAGATTCTGAGTGGAACGATGAATGTATTGATTTTACAATGATGTGTGTTTTTTTATTTTTTTATTTTTTTTGTGTCTGTGTACACGATAAGTAGTCGAAATAATGCTACGATTTTCAACTTCAGTATCTTGTTCGATCAGAAAGTGAATATCGTTGGTGCATTGGGGAGGTCAAAATTTAAATTTCCCAGTGGTTTTCAAAAGCGCCGGGAAAAACAAAAGAAAAATTAAGGAAAAACGGGAATTTTTACGCAAAATCGATTTTTCACAAAATTGAATTTGGTTTTTGGTGTAACTTTAAAAAAAATTACCGTAGATACATGAAATTTTGACTGAATGTTTATCTTAGCATCTTCTATACACCATAACATTTTCAAAATATTTTGATGTATTTTGAGCTCTTTACGGACATTTTTATTTTCCATTTTTTTTTAGTTTTTTTTCTAAAAATATCAATAAAATTTTATTTGTTGGATAAAAAAGCTTGAAAATTTAATAGAAGGCTCCTAGTATATTGTTTCAAAGGCAGATGAAAAATATTAAAAATCGTTAGTCACAGTTTTTTTTTTTAAGCATTTAAAGTTCAAAAAATGACAAAATATGGAAAAATCACGAAAATTTGCAAATTATTTCGAGTTATAAATTCATAAAAATTTTTCTTTTTAAATCTAAGATTTTAAAATGTAATACAAGATTCCTTATAGGATATTCTACCTTTACCAAAAAAAAAATGTCTATAAGAATCTCAAATTAAATTTTTACAGTGTTTGAAATTCATATTTTTACAACATTTGATATTCACTCGATTTCTTACGTAACGATTTTCTTATTTTGTTGTAATTAAAAAACGAATGACTGTAGAAACTTGAAAATTTCACTGAATGTTTATATTAGCATTTTATATATACGATAACATTTTGAAAATAATTTGACTCTTTTTGAGCTGTTTACGGATATTGTAAGTTTTCAATTTTTTTAGTTTTTTTTTCTATAAATATCAATTGCTACAATATTGTTACAATAGCAGTTGAAATATATTA
Organism: Acyrthosiphon pisum; assembly: GCF_005508785.2. Classification (NCBI taxonomy): domain Eukaryota; kingdom Metazoa; phylum Arthropoda; class Insecta; order Hemiptera; family Aphididae; genus Acyrthosiphon; species Acyrthosiphon pisum. The sequence continues at coordinate 7,486,543 of NC_042493.1, read as the reverse complement.
AAAATACATAGGCACAATTGTTTTTATAAGCATTTGAAGTTCAAATTTTGACAACATTTATCACATATAAAATTTAATTATTATTATGTAGTTATAGCTAAGGATTGAAAATTTAAAAGAAGATTCCACGTAAATATGTATATAAATTACTTTATTCACCTTAATATCATCAAATATACGACTTAGTAATATCATAGGCTCACTGACCGTTTTCGCTCAGAATCGTTTTTCTTATACAATGATATATATATATAATTGAATTCATATTTAACACCATCCATTGCAGCGACCCACTTGTAACCTAATGTACAGATAAGTGACATCCACTTACCCACTTTTTTGCTTTAAGATAATTTTTAGTAGTTGTATAATGGTACAATATATGCTTGATATCAAGTGACCTGCACTGCACAGGAATTAGGTAGTGGTCGTTCTTTCATTAAAAAAATATTCACTTTAATATTATACGAGCTTTCAAGATAAATTTCAAATTATTCTAGTTCTAATCTTTGACACTGATGAGCAAATATCAAAAATGTCAACAAAATGTGTTTGATTCCAATCATATAAGAGAATATACGTAAAAATTGCAATCATTTTAACATTAAAATTTGAAATAACCTAAGTAGCATTTAGAACCGTAATAAAATTAGCAAAATAACATTTTGTATGGGACATCAAGCAAATGTGAATCTTATTCTTGAATTTCTAAAAATTACCACAAAAATACATTTGGTAAAATTTTCGAACCCTGTGGATAAGTGTTTTGAAAATGCTCACAACACGACACACGCGTACTAAATTGTAGTAGGTAATAAATTGAACTGTGTAAATCGTAAATGATTATACTAACAGTTATGATAATTCCAGGTAGGTATTTCATATAATTCACGTTAAACAACTTAAAACAAGTTTAAATTGATGGCAACAATTTTCCAGTTCAAAATAGAATTTAAAAAATAAGCCCGTACATATTATATAGAAAGCATCATAATTAGTTTTTTCATGATTTTGAATATTTATACTCGGAATCGTTATACGTCAATGTTTGTACAATTGTACGTGATCACAGTGTACCAGGAAAATATACATATTTATATTTTTGTGACAGGAGAAAAAGTGGTAAGGATCACAAATACACAATATAATTAGCATACTAATTTTAATCGTTTATTGTACTTGAGATAGTTATATTACTTATTATAATATTTGGTTAGTATGGTAAAAACACTAAAAACATAATGTTTATTATCATCCAACCACACACCATTTTTAAATCATAATAATAATATTATGTCACACATTCATTTTTATATATTATAATACAAAATCTAATTTCCTTTTTTACAATATTAGCAAACATATAAATTACTTTAACTATTATATTATAATAATTCTGTGTTAAAAAATGCAAAACCAACAAAAAGTCCTCCACATGTATTGTGACCAGGTTTTTAGTCAAAAATCATGTATGATTCTGAATTCAATATTCATATTTAATGTTTGTTATTATATAATATTATAAAAATATAATTAATTAATCCTAAATGAAATAATTAAGATCCCGAAAATCCCTATACATATTAAAAAAAAAAAAGTTTTGTTACAGTTTTCATTTCGAAATTTGTATATAAAAAAATTGATGTTAAACGAAAATGGTAATTAAATCTTTTTTTTTAATTTTTGAACATGTCATTGCTTATGTCAATTTATATGACACGAGAATACACGAATAATTAGGTACTTGTGGAAGTAAACAATGTGTCATATAGATGTCAAAACGTAGTCCTTTAGCTATATTAAGTATGATACAAATTAGTATAAAAGCTACGCAACCAGAGTATGTATGATGACCTTAAAGCTGCAAAAGACTATTAAACTATTGTTTACTCGTGTGAGCTCAGGTTAGGTAGCTCAGGTAGCTCAGGTAGCTCAGGTAGCTTATAAAATATATACTTAAGTTACATTATCATTTTGTCAAGTCACGATACTTAGTAGGTACATAATAGGTACCTACCTAAGTAGGTATAAGTATAGGTACCACTAGGTAAACTTTTTTGGTTATAGATATTTGATTGTCGTGTTTTACTAGTGGACTGAAGTTTTTCTACATTATACTTACCTTAAAGTGGCATAAGTTCGTATTACCTAGATCAGCGATGACACATTTTTCTATCGTTATACGCGACAAAAACTGTTGTTTCCGTCATACACACGCGTACGACATACCGAATTTTCGTTTCAATAGGGTGCTTTAAGTTTTGATATTACAATGATTTTACTTATTATAAAACATTTAAGTAATAACATTACATATGTTCTCTCGTTGATTGAAGTGAGTTATGAGTATGTAAAACAATAATATTTTTAAATGTTCGTAATTCACTTAAAAGTTAAAATATCTTAAAAACCAACGAGAAAAGTAGAAAACATAGATAATGTTGTTAGGTAAACATTTGATAATAGGTCAATCCACAACAAAATTTAGTATGTCGTCCGTGAGTAAGACGGAGACGACACATGCGGGTGCCGGGAGCGACGTCTTCTTAAGATAGTCTCAAAATGTTTTCGCGTGCTTTGTGTAATCGGCCTGCCCTGTATAAATCTATTACCACAAAATCGGCATGTAAATATTGTGAATTACCATAACACAACGATCATAGATTTCATCCTTTTATAATATGACATAGAAACAATACAAATTATTAGGTACTAATGGCAGTATACGACGTTTCGTATCGTCGTGAAAAAAAGAATCGATCACTAACTTAAGACGTTAATTTTCTGTCAGTAGGAAGAAATTTTCAATTTATTTTTTTAACCTATTAAATAGCATAATATACATTTTAGTTTATGTATAAGTATGTAGAAAACTGAATTTTTCAACGCCAATGGAGCATGAATACTCGTTGTGGGCGTTATATATTTCATCATTCCTGCAGACTGACGATGAAAGCATAATTTAATAGGATTTTTTTTTAACGAGAACTCATTGCCAATTTTAAGCCATAACCTTGTTTACAGAAATATGTGCAGAAAAAAATATATATCCGACAATATTAACCGAGTAATTCAGAAATGTTGAGTATTTATTTAATTTTTCAGACCACTCGATCCTCACTCGAGTGATCATTATTATTTGAACGTGCTCCTCTTCCTCTATGCATGCCTACTACTTGAACTTTATAGATCTATTTTTTTTTTTTCATAAAATATTGAAATAATATAAAAACAAAATAATGAAATGAACAAAAAAAGGTGCAAAAACCAATCGTTTATTAAATTTTGATGATAATGTATATTATTTATACTGAATTGAGAATTATATTATAAGTAAAATATATATTATTCATTATAATTTTTACTATTTAGTTATTTATATGGAATATATAGTATATATAGATAGCCAAAACCATTTATTTAAAACAGGGATCGAAAACTTTTAAATTTTTTCGTTTTTGTATTTGATTATAACGTTTTTGATAAACGTTATATTTTTATATTGTTTCCAAATAACATTTTTTGATAATTTGGGTTTCGGTTTTTTTTTGTACATACATAATATATTCATATAACTTATAATAGTAACGCGCAATACAGGAATATACTTAAAAGTTAAAATGTATTATTCTTAATATATTCATTTTAAATCAAAATTATAATTTACAATATGAAAATTAGAAAATTCTCAATTTCAAATTAAAAGGTTTTAAAATTTTAAAAGTGCATTGGTAGTGAAGTTAAACACTATTTCAGATTTATAGATAATTAATTAAATAATAAAAACAATCCTGAACATAAATCTAAGAATTAAAATAAAAGAAGGTGGGCAAGTGGGTGTCGCTCTGCTGTACAGTAGGTTACAAGTGGGTCGCTGTAATGGATGATATTAAATTTGAATTCAATGATATAATAATATTATAGTATGAAAAAAACGACTCTAAACGAAAACGGTCAGTCAGCGTATGATATTACTAAGTATATTCAATGATATTATTGTGAATAAAGTAATTTATATATAACCTATTTACGTGGAAACTTGTTTTAAATTTTAAATCCTTAGCTATAAAGTTGAACATTTTAAACATTTTTAACTACAAAATAATTATTAAAATTAAAATTTGATAAATGTTGTCAAAATTTGAACTTCAAATGCTTATAAAAAAGTTGTGACAATGGATTTTTAATTTTTTTCATCTGCCTTTGAAACAATATACTAGGAGCCTTCAAATACATTTTCAAGCTTTTTTAACAAACAGATAAGGTTTTTTTTTTTGATATTTATAGAAAAAAAACTAAAAAAAATGGAAAGTGAAAATGTCCGTAAACAGCTCGAAATAAGTAAAAATATTTGGAGAATGTTATGGTGTATAGAACATTTAAATATAATCAACTAGTAAAAATTTCATGTATATACGTTCATTTTTTTTTAAAGTTGCTCCAAAAACCCAATATTGATTTTGTCGAAAACCGTTTTTGCGTAAAAATTCCCGTTTTCCCTTAATTTATATCTTGTTTTTCCCGGCGCTTTTGAAAACTATTGGGAATTTTAATTTTGACCTCCCCAATGCACCAACTAATTTCACTTTCCCATCGAACAAGATACTGTTGAAGAAAATTGAAGCAGTTTTACTGCCCCGAACCGTGATGACAGACACAAAAATAAAAAATTATTTTGTATAGAATATATGCAAACAAATTTAAAGGATAGTTGTTAAAGGAAATAAACATCACAGAATAAATAACAAAAAAGGTGGACACTTGTCCACCAGTTTGTACCGCTCTTTTTACAGTAGGTAGTTGTATAATGAATGTATTAAATTTGAATACAATGATAAACCATTGTATACGAAAAACGATTCTGAGCAGATAGCGTAGTCCTTATAATATTATTATCTTTTATTCGTTGCTATGGTGAAAACAAAACGTTAGAAATTAATAAGGTAAAAAAATGTAACGTACCTTAATTAAAAACCTATTTTAGCGTTTTTTTTCGTAGTTTTTCGGTAGTTTTTCTCGACACTTTCTAAAACTAGGGAATTTTCGATTTTTACCTCCCAAAAGTACCAACTATAGGTTCACTGTTCTATCAGAAACGATGCTGATCTCAAAAATCAACACACGTCATTGTAAAACAAATACATTCTTTCGCTCCGCTAAGAATCTAATATTCAGATTAATTTAAGAAAAAATATTTTTTTATTTAACGCGCATTAGATGTTTCACATCAAAAAATGGTATTAACGTATTAGTAATAAGAATACGATCCAAGTGGGGAGGTGCAGAACTGGGACCCTCCTCCTACTTGGTTGTGCCACTGATTAGTTAGTATGCACAGCACACAAGGTTTCCTGAAATTAAATTGCACGCAGTCTGATAAAATCAACGTTGTACTGAAACTTTTGCATTATTAAAACGAAAACGTTAAAGATTTAAACAATTTAGAACGTAATAAAAAAACATCGTTAATTAAGTCAATATTAAACGCGGACTTGAGACTAGACTGTATAGTCTGGTACCTAAATTAACCGTTTTATGTATAATTGCAACGTGGGAATAAATATACACGATTTGGTATGTTTTTTATTGTTGAAAATTTGGATATTTATTGACGATTCAACAAGTCTGAACAATATACACTAGTCGGAGAGTTTGCATTCTTCAATTTAGGCAGAGAACGGATGTATTTAGGCATCTCACTAAGTGGTATCAGCTGTGTCCGGTCCAGTGCTGTTCGATGTGGTGCATCTGTGGCTTGCTGTTCCACTCGACCCTGCCAGACGTCGGGTAGATCGTCGGTCTTGAACTTGGGGGCCATCAATGCTTGCAACACGGCAGTGACCACTACTACTTCTCCTCCTTCTTCTTCTTCTCCTCTTCTTGCACCCCATCGACCGTCTTCTCGGACGTCTAGCCGCGCACTTACTCTTCCTCCTCCTCCTCCTCCTCCTCCGGCGACGTCTGCTGCCACAAGGATTTCCGCAGCTGTCGACTGCCGTCGACAGACCTCTACCGTCTTCTGTGCTCTCTGAATCAGTGGCCTCTGTGTCATCATCATCGTCGCTACCACTTGCCCGATATTGACGACGACGTCGCCGACCACCCCTCCGCCGCCTTCTCGACCTCCTGCGGGAAGACGCGTCCACCGTTGTCGAGTCATCGTCGTCTTCTTCAGTGTCTGAAGCCGTTTCGTAGTCGTCGTCTTCTTCGGTACCGCTGTCGCTACGTCTTCTGCCCCGACGGCGACTGGACCGTGACCGACTCCTGCGTCTCTTCGACCTACGCCTCATAGATCGGCGACCACGCATCATTTCTACTTGATCGCTACCACCAGCCAAATCGTCGGTAAGACCACTCGATACGTCATCGCGATTTCTCAAAGTCTCACGTTCTGCTAACTTTTTTACCACCGATTGCTTTTTAGTGCTCCGTCTGTCAGCCATAATAAGCGATGTGATCTGTTCACAGCATTAAGTGACAACTACAGATTGCACTCGTAAGATTTTCAACTAACAATTCTTCCTTACAATACTATAGGATAATAAAAGTGTCGTAGCTAACACGGTGGTCATATTTTTATTTTGGGCCAGCAACAATAAAATATAAACTAAATCTGATCGTCACTAGTGTAAATATGTATTTTAATGTGTTAATATATTATTTATTACACTTATAGTTTGACAATTAATTATTATGGCCCGATATCTAGATATTCTTATAGAAGCGTCGTTAAACATCAGTTCTTTAACTATATTAAGTACGATATTAGTATTATAATTTATATCTGTGAACATAATATAGGTAATAGAGAAGGGTAGGTACCTATTATGATATTATATTCCTCAATATACACTATACAGTATTCGTATTGTACATTGGTATCTACAGCATTTTTGTATTTATTGATAATTTTTACTTCAAAATAATCAAAATATAATAGAAAAATATTTTTATTTATTGGAGGTGCACGTTTTAAATGGGAGGTTAAACCTAACCCTAGGTAGATTATGCAGTGTTACGCCGTGATTCAGGAGATAATAAACAATTGAATATTGAATATGAATATTTCACGAAACAACGACAGCGAAATTTCAATATTTAGTGAAATAAACATAACAAATAATTTATGAATATACTGCTGTCATTGTTTGTTGCTGAAACTCGGATCTTATGGTACTGCAGAAATGAGAAAATTCAATATTGTTTCATCTAAGCACTTGGCATAACATTAAATTAATTATTTGTTTGTTTAAGATCACTTCACACCCACATGTTTATATCCGTCTTACAAACGTACAACATATTATCTAGCAAATTTTCGTTCAGCTGAATTAATATTAATTGTGTTGTCTGCTTTAATATTAAAGTGAATAATATTGGGTATCTACTACTTATTATCATATTATTATCTTAAGGTAAGACCATCTTCTGTTTTAGATTCTGAGTAGAACGATGAATGTATTGATTTTACAATGATGTGTTTTTTTTAAAAAATTAATTTTTAATTTTTTACTTTTGTGTTTGTGTACACGATAAGTAGTTGAAATAATGCTTTGATGTATCTTGTTCGATGGGAAAGTGAATATTTTTGGTGCATTGGGCAGGTCAAAATTTTAAATTCTCTATAGTTTTCAAAAGCGACGGGAAAAACAACATAAAAATTAAGGAAAAAGTGGAATTTTTACGAAAAATCGATTTTGGTTTCTGGTGTAACTCTATAACAAATTATCGTATATACATGAAATTTTTACTTGTCATTTATTATTTCATTTCTATACAGGATAACATTTTCAAAATAGTTTTATTTGTTTTGAACTGTTTAGGAACTTTCTCTGTTTCCAATTTTATTAGTGTTTTTTTCTATGAATATGACTTTATTTCTTGAGTAAAAATGCTTGAAAATGTATTACGACGCTCCTACTATATTGTTACAATAGCATTTGAAAAATATAAAAATACATATGCACAATTTTTTTTTTATAATCATTCAAAGTTTTAATTTTGACGAAATTTATCAAATTGAGAATTTACAAATTATTTAATAAGTAGTTAAAAATTTACAAAATGCTCAACTTTTATAGTTAAGGATTAAAAATATAAAACAAATTTCTATGGAAGAATTAATTCTGTTACCAAAAAATCTAAAAAATACAATAACACAGTTTAATTTCATAGTTATTTTAAGTTCAAATTTGGACGAAATTACCTACATATTAAAAAACCAAAAATAACTATTTTAGTAATTTTGTTGTATTTTTATAATATTAATTAAATTTACCAGCTACCGTATTGATAATATGTAATAATAATATAAATATAATATAAAATATCCACACTGACAAACCGTCACCGCTCAGAATCGTTTTTCGCATACAATCATATTATATTATTAAATTCAAATTTAATACCATCCATTATAGAATGACCCACTTAAAGCGCATTTTAAAACTGAGCCTAATCCTTTATAAGATATTTTAACCTACTCGTAGGCATTTTAAATAGGTATCGAAAATAACAAAGGTGTAACATATTATAGTCACACAGAAAATCCCGCCTTTACGTTTAATATAATCGGTCAATTCACTATTTAATATTTAAGCTAACAAGAAAAATTAGTTTTGGTGAAATTATTGCTATGTTGTACACGTTTGTAAATGGTAAGTCGTAGACATAACGCGTAGTTCTTCTTAATCTAAAATTGAATATCATCAAACCTAGAACGCATAAAATAATATAGATATACCTCAACATGACTTAAAAACACACCGAGGAGCAAAGAAAAAAAATTAGAGTTATCGAGACATGATACTGTATTTGAATTTTCCTTTGATATCATTATCCCGAGGAAGACGTGCACAATAATTACTGTTCATATTTTATAGGTACCTACCTAGTTGATGGTCTCGAAATTCCAATCACTAATGTCTAATATT
>NC_042493.1:7448035-7477560 GCF_005508785.2 Acyrthosiphon pisum | reverse complement strand
AATTTTGCAGTCAGAATTAAATTATATCGATTACTTTTGTGAATAAAATTGATTTTAAAACTGATGTACAATGCATAATGTGATATTGCCACATTTAATGTCAATGCAAAACGTGGTATTACATATTCAATCATGTTCAAGTCAAAACGTATTATTGCCCATGTTATTAGTATTGGAGCATACTTGATATCATTGCAAAACGTGGTATTGCAGGAAATAATGCGTTTTGTAGCAACAGAAATAGGAACAACTTTAAAACGTGATATTGCCATTACCTTTTCAAAACCTGCAATACCACGTTTTGGTCTGACACGAAATTTTTAAAGCATTAAAAATAATGTTTACAATTTAGGTAGATTTATTTTGTCACTGTCAATCGTATAGTTTTTATTTTTTACATATAAATAAATTTATTCTGAATGTTTATAGTCGTCAGAAAATGTGTTACAGTTTTCCTTGATTTGTGAAATTTTGGTTTTTGGCAATACCACATTTTGCATTTCTATCCTTCAATTGTCGATACACAGTAACTTATGACAGTAAAGTTTTTTTTATAAATTTTGATTCACAATCAGTATTATAATTATTATCCTTTTCTGCCATACTTTTAACAACTATCACATACCGTCAGTCATAATCTTCAACAAAAATATGTTTATCTATAATATATTAATAACATAATAATATATGTTATTTACGGTGAACATGGTGCATTTTATGTAGGTATAGGCTTACTGTCGTTTTTATTCAATATTATTGCTAACGAATTCATTGTTTGATTCTATACCATTACCATCTATAGTGTAAAATCAATTATAATCTGGCCCCGAGTTACGCTTAAAACAGTCGTGTAAAATTTGTCCATCCAAGGTATTGGCATTAACGTAAATTGTTCATCAAAACGATCGTTAATCGTTAATTCCGTACAGAAGCCATATATATATATAATAATAATATACGACTTAATGCAGCACAAGTCGAATAAATTGTATGGTGTTCGAATGTTGTCGATTCAAATAAAACGCATTTAGTTTGAAATTGATTTACCTATATAAATGTACTGAATACCTACCATTCATATTTCATAAAACTTTTAATTAAATTGTAAATTCGTTCAGCTATGTGATGGTATTTAGAAGTTATTTATCGCAAAAAGGTACTGCGATAGATCACACATTTAAACGAACACAGCTGTAGTGTTGAAATAAACGAAGTCGTATTGATTATAAATCGTAACAATAACATATTATTATAGGTGCACACAAATGCATTTTTCGTCTCGTCACATAAAAAAAAAAAGTCATAGGAAATTAAGTGTTGTGTTTAAAATATTTAAGTTTATTAAAAATAGGAATATTACTTATCTTATATCTTGCAATCGTATTTTGTTTACTTATAGGTACTCCATTTCTATCCTGTAACACTCTGCAGTTGTGACTTGCCACAAATATTATATATTATAAGAGTTCGGAGGGGTAGCAAGATTTCCCGGATCTAGTTTGACCCTCATCCCGGATTTTTGAAATAACTTATTAGTCATAATATGATACATGGCAATATTTTTCTTTTATTATAATGAATTTGGTCAAAACTTACCGTTCCCTTTTCAGCCAGCACCTACAGTTTTCTTTAAAATATATAATTATAACAACTGAACTTAACAATTTTTATATTTAATTAAATATGATTGTATCCAAAAATATAATTTTTTGATAAACATTATTACCTACAACTGAGTGAAAAAATAATAAAAAAAAATAATTAGCAATAAAATGATTTCAGTCAAATAAATTACCTAAAAATTAATTTTTGTTTGAAAAATGTGAACCAATTTTATTATCTTTACTCTTCAATGTAAGTTTAATTTAATAAAGATAAACCAGTGTTTTTCCATGTCTGATATAATATAATATAAAACGCGATCCAATCAGATATAAAATATGTCGTTACAAATTTGTAAAGCAAATATCATACAATTATAAAAAGTGAATTTAATTATCATAATTATTTTTTACATAGATATTATAAGACTATATTAATTTTTTTTCAACTAATGTAAGTAATCGGAAATCTTAATATTTTGACAATCTATTCATGAATTTATATTTTACTATTATTATTATGATTATTATAAGCTTCTTATTACCTATATGTACTATATGACTATATTAATTTTTATTCGATTAATTTATTAAATTTAACGGTACGATAACATTGATTATAAATACTAATATAATATAATCAACTGTAATAATAATATGTCAATAATTGTTTTATTTTTTATTTAATTAAATATAAAAATAGTTAAGTTCAGTTTTTATAACTGTAGGTGTTATAACTTAGCAACTGTAGGTGCTGGCCGAAAAGTGTCACTGGCCGAAAAAGGAAGGGTACATTTTGTCCGAAAAGGGGGCCGCCCAATTTATCTGAAGGGTCATTACAATGAATGGAAATACTCACTGAAAATGTGGCCACCAGTCAAGATATTAAACAAAAATAACAATGCGTCTAGACATTTCTGTAGAGTAAATTATAACACCTATTACAAAATGGTGTGGGTATCAACTATAAGAAAAAGTTAAAGCAAAGTTAAAGATATAATTGCTTAAAACTTTTTAACTTAAATATTTGATTAATTTTCCAATCAACTAAATTTCTAAAGTACCTAACCTATCCATTGTCATAACTTAGTTCTTTCCAATTAATTTGAAAAATAATACGTTAAGTTAGTATTATGTTTATCCTTATGTAACTTAATATTTAAGAAAAAACCTATCAGATTTTGTATGTATTTTGTAATAGAGTTTATTTTTGTAATTCAAATATTGTATCTATTCTAGACATGATACAATTTTCAAAATAGTTTGGCTCTTTTTGAGCTATAATTTATGGACAATCTAAATTAATTTTAGTTTTTTTTTTTTTTTGTTAATACCTGATATAATAATATTATGATATTAAATGTATTATATATTATGATTGATAACATTTTTTTTTTTAAATTAAGAAATGCAAAGTTTAAAATCACCCATTATAGTATTGAATCATTAATAAATAAACAATAAAAACACCATTATTCGCGTAATGAATTTGTTTTTTTTTTTTTTAATTGGGGTTAAGGCTTCGACAGCTGAGGTCATTGGACTGTGTCGGAGGGTACTGTAGGTTTTTAACACGTGTTTGTGTATGTGGCTAGGATTTAAGGATATGTCACTAAAAATCACAGGTGGTTACCCATCCGGGAGCTAGTGACACCGGTAAGTGCGTACATCCAGAACAGGTTCGTAACTGAATGTACACACCGCACCACACCGAGCCACAATTAAATTGTTCCAAATGATTATTTCACGACAAATAAAATAAAAATAAAAATGTTTATATTTATTTTTTTTATTATAAAAACTATAATAAGATTTGTATATATAAATATATATGAATAATAATATTAAGACAAATTAAACATTCTATAAATTGAAATGGCAAATAGCAACTATTTCAAAGAATTTATAGAAGCCAGGAAAATAAGCACGTTTGAGAGAGTGTATTTCTTCACTTGTGTTAATATTGCTTTGCAATATAATATGTTTATAAAATCTGTAGGTAGGTATAGTGGTAAAGTTATTACTGTATACTTACTATAATCGGTTTAAATCTTTTAAATTTAATAAAGTAGAGAAAAGTTATACGAGACTTGTTTACATAACACGTAGTTCACATTAAAATTATTTACAACCAAGTTAATGAAGATAAAGCCTGTGTTTGTAGTTTATTCTGTTTAACTCTTACGAAGAACATTACACATTAAGTCATATTTTTCCGTGTATATTAAATTATCTTTGCTCCAAATAAGGGTTGAAAGTTCTCTTGAATTAATTAGCTGTTAATTTTATTAATTTCCAGGATATTTGCACGTAATTAAGTTTAATATAATTTGGAATGGATTCATGTATAGCCACGGCTTATGTACAATATGTACATATTAGATTTTAAATACTAATTATACTAACTCATTTGAATGTACATTTATTTTATTAAAACCATTTCGAAATTAATATAAAGTGACGCGGTGTATCATTAATTTTCATATTAAAAATGTAAATCACAACATTACGTTATTATTTCATGGACATCAAAGGACGAGAGGAAACGCAAACTCCTCGCACAGTCACACTATAACCGTGACTTCTATATACATTATACCTACGTGAGTTCCGGTGACGGTTTCTCTAATATAGTTAGATCCCTAATTTATAAGAGTCCTTATCCCCACGACAAGTTATTGATAGCAATTAATTGTATGTTCAAATTGGCATTACTAATAAGCACAACTAGGTGAGAGGATGGGGAATTGTAGTGGGATTTGGCACATCAAGATAAATTGATCTTCGAACTTGTATGTAATGACAATTCAAAATGAATATATAATTTAGCATAATATTGGTCAGTTAAAAACTTTGACACGCACATATATTTTACTGCAAACGTCAACTATATTATTACCGCGCAATAAGCATACACCGAAAAAAACAAAAAAAAAAAATTAAGGAAAACCGTGAATTTTGCGACAAAATCGATTTTGGTTTTTTGGTGTACCTAACTCTAAAACAAATCACTGTAGATACATGCAATTTTCACTGGTTGTTTATATTAGCCTTTTCTATACGCGTTAAAATTTTCAAAATATGAATGTGATAGTATCACGGTTTGTTGTTGATGTATAACGCGTTATAACTTATAAGTACCTAATAGATATTATGATATGATTAATTTGGAATTTTTTTTTAATACCATAGATAAGTATATATTATATGTCTAATACATAGACTGATATACCGTCTCCGCTCAGAATCGTTTTTCTTATACAGTGATATTATATCATTGAATTTAAATTTAATACTGTCCATTATACAGTGACCCACTTCTAACCTACTGTACAGCAGAGCGACATCCACTTACCCACCTTTTTTATTTTTAATTCTAAGATTTGAAAATGTAATACAAGATTCCTCATAAGTTTGTCAAATTTTATTAAAAAAAAGTCTTTACCGGAAAGTCAAATTAAATTTTTATGAGCATTTGAAGCTAAAATGTTTACAACATTATATATATTCACTCGAATTTTCATGTAGTGATTTTCTTATTTTGTTGTAATTAAAAAATGAATAACCGTAGATACACGAAAATTTAACTTAATGTTTATATTTTCAGTTTATTTACACCGTTAAATTTTTAAAATATTTTGACTTGTTTTGAGTTTAAAAATATTAAAAATACATAGGCACATTTTTTTTTATTAGCATTTAAAGTTTGAATTTTGACAAAATGTATCAAATTTAAAATTTAAATATATTTTTTAGTTAAAAATGTATAAAATGTTTAACTTTTATAGCTAAGGATTGAAAATTTAAAACAAGGTTCCACGTAAATAGGTTATATATAAATGACTTTATTCACAATAATATCATCAAATATACTAAGTAATAGTTAGGTTGACTGACCGTTTTCGCTCAGAATCGGTTTTCTTATACAATGATATTATATCATTGAATTCAAATTTAATACCATTAATTACAGTGACCCACTTGTAACATAGTGTACAGCAGAGCAACACTCACTTCCCCACCTTTTTTGAAATTCAAATTTGGACGAAATTAGATAGGTACTTATTTAAACAGAGAATAACGATTTTGACTTGATACTTTTACATAATATATTGTGTATATATTGGGTATATATTATTATATTTTATATACACATTGATATTTTCAAAATATTTAGAATTATTTTTCTCACATGCCGGTATGACTGCGCACATTTTACTTTTTTCATAATACAATTGCGCACGTTTTAACTGGACAATAGAATATACATTTTAAGTAATATAATATGTACGATTCCACGTAAAAACTATTGAGATTTGGCCAGATTAGGCGTAATAATATGAACATTCGAATATTTTAAAAATAATCTTTAAATTTTTAACCCATAGTTATTTAAACATGCCACCATGAACCTATTAACATCATTCTACGGTATTGACTCAAAATTCCATAATATTAATACATTTATTATATGTAGAAATAAATAAGCTATTAAAATAATTAAAAAAATGCAATGTTTTCTGTAAGAATTAAATGAACCTACCATAATAATAATAATAATAATAATAGTAAAATAAATTTGCAATATAAAAAAATATCATGAATTGGGTATACGTTAATACTTGGCATTATAGGCTGATAGAAAGTCTTCGCTCAGAACCATTTTTTGTGTCCAATTATTTATATCATTGAATTTAAAATATATAATATATACATTTTGAACACTGAAGGTGGCATTAATAAACTTAAAATTAAAAATTAAGTTTATATTTTTTTTTTAATACAACTTTGTAACTTAAATAGCTACTTTTGGGTTTCTGTTAATGTAACTACTAACCTGAACTTATTTATTTTTTAATTAACAACAAATCAATGAATTGAATCTATAACATTTTCACTTTAGGTGGTTGAGTAAATTTATTTTGTTTTCAATTATATGTTATTACTTATTATATTTCAATCAATTTCTATTTGTAGTCTAAAAATATAATATTAGATACCTAATGTTTGGTGTGTATTATTTAGTTAAAATTAACTTATCGGAAACATAATTAATAATTATTAACAGTTAGTAATCACAAAACCAGTGTTATAAATAGACTCGTAGACTGATATTATTTGATAACTTGCTCACCCTTGCATTACACTATACATATTACGTACGACGAGGTATACTTGACATCTTCTGTACTGCTAAACAGTGACCTACTTAATGCTTTAAACCCTTTTTACAATAATTAAAAATTATAATACACTTTTTTGAGTAGTGCGGTGGCCGGGAGAAACTTTAGTAGATTTAAAAAATTATTAAAAATGTACTTTCGGTCAACAATAGAGTGGTTGGATAAGATTCTCCAATTTACTAAGCAATGCAAGCATAGGAAAATGTACGGCTGAAAAATTAATTTTTACAAAGTAATTGGTACTTTTGACTACAAATTTAAAAGAGAAAAAATTAGTATAATTACGTACCTAGGTATTTAGATATTACAGTAATGTATAAAATAAAATATATAAGTTTGAACAATATAATAAAATCACAAACAATAGTAGAAAAATGTATTATGCATATAATTATTATTATAGGGAGTTAACGGGCGTTTTAATTTATTAGTTTTTTCTTAAAATGTTTCCCTTAAGAGGGACATCTTTAAATCGGTTATCCCACTGTTCCCATAATCCTTGATCCACCACAGGGAGGAGAACATTAAGGAATACAATGTATAAACAAAAAACAAATTTAATATACTTAACTTAGCAACGAGAAAAAAGTTAATAGGTTTTACGGATAGAACTTTTTCTACCTTCAACCCTATTCACATTGGGATGAAATTCATAATTTAAACTCCCAAAGGAATCAACTTTTCACATTTAACAAAATGTAATATATTTTATGAAAATGTACCATTTTACGATGGAAATATAATAAATTTATAGATAACAATATACTTTTTGTTAATTACTTTCCTCAAAGTTAATCTCTTTTGGTTTTATATACAAATAATGAACATGTTATATTTATATTAGTCAAATATTTTAATAAATATTTATTCAATACAAACTTTTTTTTAAAGTTTCAATAGAACTCAATTCTGCTCACTTGTACGTAAATATTTCTTTGATAAGGTTGCATTGTGGGTGGCCAATCACCAGAAAGGTTATTAAAAAATATATATATCAAAAAGCATATATTTTTGTAGAAATAACTTCGAACTCTACTTTTACCGTTATTAACAATTCACAATTGAAAATAAAATAGAGTAACTTGGAAACATTTTTAAATTGCTTATATCAGTGATCCTTAAACTTATTTTCTTCGTGGCACATTATTATTAGCCACTAAAAGTTGAAGCAGACGTTCGATATAGACACTTTATATTTCTTTATAAAAAATACTTTTAGGTCCGGTCAAAACAAACGTCAAAGACCGAACGAACATTAAGATATTCACAATACCATTTTCAAAGAAATGTAGTATTTTTTTAAAAATTATTTTTAGTTGTATTTCTTAAAATGTTCAACAACTGATTTTAATTACATTTTTTTACTATTGATATTACTATCAAAATTTGTCACCAGTCGTGGATTTAGGGATTGCTTAAAGTTATTAGTCCCCCCTCCCCCTTTTTATCTTTTTTGAGTAGAAATTCAACCACGACATCGTTCACACGGGGTCCTGGTATCCGATCCACAAGAGGAGATTACAGTTCCAAGCACGCAAACCGATTTCGACCTGCGCCGCACAACCGCAGTTTTGGTGACCTGGTATGCATAGGGACTAAAGTATAATTCCCCGGCCCACAAAAGAAAATTACAGTTTCGAGCATGTAAGCTAGTTGTCGAACAGCCGTGGACGAGTTTTCGTCGGGTGACTGTAATCTTCTCTTGTGCGTGGGCCGAAGTATAATAACCAGTGGTGTAGTACCTACCTTCTTTTTTTATATTTATGCATGTTAACCCTTAACGAAAATCGTAGTACATAGGTTAGGCGTAGCCCCCCCCCCCCCCACCCTAAATTATTTTTTACAATGATTAAGTACCCATAAACTTGTTTAGGACTACATCACTGATAGTAATTAAGTTACATAGTAAACAAGTAATAATAACGTAAAGCGAAGGAACAGCGCGCGTCTATATAAGGGACAATATGTAGACAATATACCGTGTGTTCACGTTAACAGGTAGCACTAAATATTTCTGTTTGATGACCTTATATTGAAATGAGATTTTCACTGAATGACAGATAGTACTTAAATACACATTTCCAGATAAATTTCAAATTTTTAACTCTTTCGATATGCGCATTCGCGATAAAACTTACTTTTTTTTTTAGGTGGTACCTAACATCATTTTTTTTTTTTAGATATTCGGATAAAGTAGTTTTTTTAAACAATTTTTTAAAAAAAAAGTTTTTTTCTAATTACAAAATTGGCATATGAAATTTAATATTTACGAGTAATTTTTTTGACGAAGTCTAAACTAAATTCAACTTATTGTTACTTATTAATATCCAATATTCTTAAATACCTGTTTGCACACAGATAAAATAGTAAAAATAACTTTGACAATATTTTCCAGTAATTATTAAGACAGTATAATTCCTGTTCGTGATAAATTTATTCCTCGTAAGTATTAAATTTCATATGCCAATTTTGTAATTAGAAAAAAACTTTTTTACATAAATTATTTTTTCAAAAAATTCTCTTAATGTTACCATTTACAAAAAATTAAGGTGTGTCGCGCATGCGTGTATCGAAAGTGTTAAATATTTGAAATTTATCTGAAAATGTGTACTTAAGTACTATCTATCATTCAGCGAATACCCCATTTCAAACCAAGGTCATCAAACTGAAATATTTAGTGGTACCTCTTAGCATAAACACACTGTGATGACAGACACAAAAAACAAACACATATCATTGTAAAATCAATACGTCATTCATCGCTCTACTCAGAATCTAAAATATCAGTAGTAAAAATTAAAAAATAGAAATACATTATCAAAAAATGTGGACTAGTGTGTACTGTGTACCACTCTGTTGTACATTAGTTATGGAATACATTCAAATTAAGTACGTGTAAAAAGTGTCTCACTACGTTTTCTCGCTTAATGTTGTGTTTTCTAGGAACCTAAACTTGACGTTAAACGAGGATCATAATTTATAATATTATAATTGTGTCCATATGACCGTATGCATTTGGTTTTAGCAAGAAAGTCCAACGGCATAAAGTTTTCGAAAATAACTTTGAAGCACGCAACGTGAGTCGACAAGTTCATAGGCACACTAGGTGTTATTTTAAAGAAATATTAGAAATGTGTTTTTTATAATATATAATATTTTCATCATATTTGTGTCCAGTTTATTTTTGCGAAGGCGGCTCAGACTTAACACTCAACCGTGAGTTTTTTGGTGAAGTTGTTTGGTACCCTTTCAACCTTGCCCTCTCCCCATACTAACCTTCCAATATATTTATAAAATATAAATCTCATCAATGATTCTTATTATTGTTCAAATCACCATTATTTTCTGTCATAGATCTAGGTACATCAATAGGTAATCCGTAAAAATCTTCTAGGGAACTTCATCTAGGTAGGTACATCATTGAATATGTAAAGATAATAATGATACGGATGTTATGACGGTTATTTAATTATTTATTTAATTAATTAATTTAAAAAATATGTACATAATTAAATGTTTTTATCTTTACTTTTTTTCTATATTATACATTACATAAATAAATAATAATAATTATATGTATTGAAGTTACAATTTGATTTTAGTCATTTTGGTTATAATGACAACCGGTTATTATGACCTATTTTCTTTGGTCCCTTGAACGTCATTATAAACGGTTTCTACTGTATATAGGATGTTATGAACTCCACGTATGGAACAGAATAAAATACTAAAAGTCGTATGCACACATGACGATGAATGTCCGTCGTCCATGTCAAGTGTACCTGAGTGCGATGCGTATTCATTTGGAATTGAAAAGCTTTTCCTTCTACGATTTTAAATTGAAATCTATTTTTATTTTTTATTTTTTTTCATTATTATTTCCTGAAAAAAATATGCCCAAAACAACTCTGTTCGAATTAATGTCGAAACAACCTTTAGCACTGCCGCTAAAAAACGAACATTTTTTTACTGGTATAATAAATGACCTGTGTAAAACACCGTTTTCGTTTTCAATTTTCCTGCGCCCCATGAGATTTGGAACATCCGGCTTTCATGTTTACGTGATCAAAATATTATATTATACAACATTCGAACGACGCGTATTTTTCAATGTATATACCTATTAACACATACGCGTAATTTCACGGAAAGAAAAAAATAATTTGTAAACAATAATATATAATATGTTAACCAAATAACCGATTTTTTCTCTCAGATATTAACGAATTTTGTATAGTAATTTTGAAATGTGATTAACTTGTATATCCATAATAATAATATTCATGAAGTCCAAAATTATTAACTCGTTGGGAACATTTTCTTTATATATTTGTATTTATCAAATTGTTAGGTATAACGTTGTGGTAAACCAGAATTGCAGTTAATATAGATTAATTGAATATATAACTGTCTCATTATGATCATCATTGTATTATAATGTACGTGCAAACTAGATATTTAATTATAATAATTAGCAGTACCAAAGGTTAAGACGTATTGTTTCCGTCAATGGGTGCATAATATTAACGATCTGGTGGAACTGTACTATACATGAATACTAGAACAATACGCAATTATTAATAAGCTATAGCCTGTTATATACTTATATACCTACTTATAAGAATAAAATATATCAACGGGAATCCCAAACAAATTTGAATATGTATTAATGCATTTTTACTATTCCTAAAGGCTAAAAGTGATGTTAGACAGAACAAATTTATTCCGAATTCATCACATTTATTATTGATTAATACATTTTTATATCATAATTATTGTTGTTATAAACTTTAAAGTCAATAAAACTAACTGTTGATCGATTTAATAGGTTCGTGGTATAAAATATATATACTATATAATAAAATGTTATTTCGTTGTTATGACGATCATTGTGAAAATTTGAACTTGAAGGGCAAAAAATTCGTGCAGTCTATAGTATGTATTTTTAATATTTTTAAATTATTAAAAGCTAATCTTACAAGTAATCTTTTTTTTTTTTTTTAATTTTGTATTTATTGAAAAATTAATCATTTTATCGATACATCAAAAAATAAAAAATGTCAAAAACGCCTAAAAACGCCTAAAAATAGATATACATTAATCTACATATTTTGAAAATTTCACTGTGCATAATAAATGATAATTCCATTGTCCATGAATATTTTACTTTCAAATTGAACCATTTTAACTTGCATTATTTAAAGTATGGAGTAGTATATTTCAATGATGTTAACCGGACTATGATATCAATTATAAAGAAGATTTTAGCCTAATATGCAAATGATACAGAAGACTCAATAAACCCACACAATACATTAATATATTGCCTTGGGGATATAATTCTTGATGTTAAAAGATTTTTTAAAAATATATAGATACTCAATTTAAACTGTGACAACATCTTCAACTGAGAGGCACTTTTTTAGTCTGAAGCGTTTCAAATCCTATCTGGGAAAATCTAAAAAACGATTAATTAGTTTGACCCGGCTTGATAATATTTATAGTTATATTGAATAGAATATTAAAAAAAATTACTGTTCGTTTACTTCTTAAAAAGTAATGAGATTTCATAATTTGATTTTTTTTAAACATGTTTACCAGCAAATATTTCACATTAAGAGAATAATTGATTTACATACATTAATATTGAAATTTTATTCCGTAGTATTTTCATGCAAACAAACAGTTTCATGTATTTAAACTATTTATATTTATATAAATGGAATCATGAATTAAATTATGTAGAAGATTAATGCCTTGTCAAAAAAATTCGGAGGAATTTAATTGCATAGCCAATTATTATTATTTAATTTTATCTACATATTTATAAAATAATGGTTCCTCATTATCATAATAGGTGCCTAAAATATAAAAGAGATCGTAAATAATGTAAAAAAAAAAAAACAATTGTATTTTTTGAAACTTAATAATTGTTATTTGTTTAAATGTGAATAATTACGCATAACAGGAATAAGATGGGGGGAATGTAATGACGAACTTAATATATATATATATATATATAATATATATCTTACATTATAAAATATTATGCCACAAAAAGTTGTACTCGTTCTCATTTTTCCTTTTTTCAGAACTTTTGTTTGAAGAACGGTCATACGATAGAAATAGGTACTTATTTTGTTACATGCGTCATTTACGTATAAATGCAGGGTTGTTATGTTTTTAACAAAATAATTGAAGCAATTTGTTTAAACCTTTGTTCTTTTATAAATTGTTTAAAATTATTAAAATACCTATAGGTATGTTTAAAACCGTATTTATAGTTACAGGTGTATATTTTTATTTTAAAACGCTTTTTTCGGTATTCTCATTGAATAATATCATATCCAAGATCAAAAGTTAAAATTCGTAATTTGTGATAATATAAAATATTCGTAGGTAATTGATTATTATTTTTTTATCTTGATTCATCAATGATTTGCAAAGTTTTTGATTTTAGTTAGAGTTAATTTAGACACATATTAACAATAAATGTATTTTAAAAATAAATGATCCTACTCACATTATACGTGTAGTCACACATTACACTATTACAGTGCTCAGTTTGTAATATATATATAAATAATGTACATGATATCAAATAGTTTTATTAAGAGGACTGACAACGTGTTGTCATCATATTACAAATATACCTATATATCATACAGTTTAGCAGTGCCAACATTGTATCGTTAGATTAAATATAAACGTTAATTTACTTATTAACTCAATTTAAAATTAAAATATCATCAAAAAAACCAACGGATAACGTTCTTACATTAAAATTTTAAATGTGACATTGCACACGTTTAACATAAATATACAAACAAGTGTTTGAGAAGATAGTTTATAAAAAAACAAACACTTGTTATTTTTATTTAAAACGCAATAACACTTTTATTGGACTAAGTGAAGCGTATAGCTCTTCTACCCCCAGTTCAATTTAATTTGTTTTGTTATCACCTATATGATAAACTACAGCTGGACAAATGTTTATGAGATTTGAAATCTATATTCATTAATATCTGAAGGGTTTAGATTTTGAGTTTAGCGTTTCTAGATGATGTCATTGAGTAATTATGATTGATTATCCTCACAATAAAAGTAAGATGACCTGACTGACTATCAAATGTACTAGACAGCCAGAACTATATTATAACGAGAGACTTAACATTTTCATTTGTATCTTTGTACCACAATTTACACTAGGTAGTAAATAATTAAAAAAAATCACGTTTTAATGTTGTGCATATACACAGGGATTTTGTTAAAGTTTAACATTTTTTTTTTTTGTATATTTGTTGATAAATATTATGTTATAATTTTTATTTATAATATAATAGTAATATAATACCGGAGAAGAGTCTAGAAGAGGTCGTAACATACATCGCCAAATACCTATAACGGCTAAAGTATAATCAAAAACGATACCGTTAACAAGAACGTATGTACAGTTGTATAAGACACAAAATATTTAATTAATGACAAAAAAAAAAAAAAAAAACAATTTGATTAACTATTGCGACCTAGCGCTCCTACTCACTCTTAAATATGGTCAATTCTAGTTAATATAATGCATAATGCAGTTCAACTTTTAATAAAGTTATAAATTATAATGATTATTTTCTATAGGGTCCACCACAGTGTATGGCATTGTAACCACACGGAGTTATGAGGCAACTCAGTTGACAACGGGTTGATAGCCAGTCTTTAATTTACTGCGTCTATCTTACTTATATCATGAATTATGAAGTTTGGTATAGTGGTGAGGTCACGAGCATTATTTCATTATAGACCTATTTTATTCTTATATTTGAATTATGTCGACAAATAATATTATGCACCCATCGGCGGATGTGTTTTAACCTTTGTACTGCTTAATATTATAATAAATTACTACTCTATACGTATACTCGATATTATAACTATATTTTGGTTTGCTTCAGAATATGGGTGATATGTCTTCTTAAACTTTCCCAATGTATAAAACTATAATGTTACAAACAGTAAAATATTATACAAGGGCACAAATGTGCACGCATATTGAATTTTTTTAAAGTATGATACTTAAAAATATTAATAATAGTTTTAAAATGATTGATTTTTGTTTATAGTTCTTTTATTTTTGTCGTAACAATACAAAATATAAGAAAAATAATACTATTTTATTTTCAATTTCCTCAAATGGTAAAAAAATCTCCTACCAAAAATAAAAATCAATATTATTGTTTGAAACTGTTTAAACGATTTAAATCTCAAACAGTTTATTTTTTAAAAAACAATTTTTGTTCAAAATAAAAAAAAATATATATACCAATACTGCGTTTAATGCGTTTAATACGTTTTGTAATTCAACAATATTGTTGTTTGTATTATAAAGTAAATTGAAAAATAAATTCGTTGAATCGACTTAAATGTATTTAATATTAGACGGACAAATTGTATTGAAATAAATGATAAATAATTGTGTTTAAAATACTGTACTGAGTGAGACTGCAATTTGACCTGTAAAAGCGCTCGATCTTATTTCAAAAATATTACGAAAATGTGAAATGATACTTTTAAAATACCATGCGACATTTTATTATATTCAGAGTCATGACGTTATAGAATGACATTATTTTGTAAAGCTTTTTAAAAACCGGTAAAAATAGCAACATTTAATTGTTTAACTATAAGAACTTCACACTGCATGTAAAAGTAATTATTCTAAGGATTTGATAGTGTTGGACATTAAACCCATTGGTTACAAGTTATAATTTTCTAAATCGTTTATATATAGAACATCATCGTATCAAAAACATATTATTATTGTCGATATTTAATTACCTTTCTACAAACCCAATATACCTATAATGTATTTACAATTTTAAACATAATAAATAAAATACTATTACATACATTTTTTTCTGTAGCAAAAATCTCTACTCTTAATTGGGTAATGGCTAGTATAACCAGTATTTTTACTCACCGATAAACCCCCTTATCATAATATTCATGTTTATTTTAATGATGAATTTATGAGTCTTTTATAGGTGATGATTAGGTCTCAGATTTAAAAAAAAAACTATAAAAAAAATCTCCAAAAAATAATCAATAATACCCTTGAAAAATTACAAAAATTATTCTACTGGCATGTAAATATGTAACTATTATACCGATAAGGAAACGATGATCTAACTTTTGATATTTTGAACACTTTATCAACTAAACTAGGTAGCAATAATACAAAACTTAATAGCAAACTTTGGTATGCACAATAAATAAACAGTTTACTATGAATAAATGTGATTGCGGTGTAGTTATCTCCAACTACCCAATTAGTTCTTAATTTTTTTTTTGAATCTCGATGAGACACAACATAAGATAATAACTGGAGATATATAAAAACATTATTGTTTTCATATTATTTTATCCAATGATTGACATTTGGTATGTTCGGATGAAAAATTTAAAATACTAAAAAAACTATTAAAAAAATCAAATATTATGAAAACAATATATCTTGATACAATATTTTGAACTTCCTAATTCAAAATAAAAGCCCGTACAATGTACCTATGTATCAATATATTATTCACTAAAAATTAATAAAATTAGTAATTACCCGAACATGCTGAAAAATGCAAAATAAAAGTTTCATCTTTCAAGTACCTATCTGTTACATGAAATTAATTATATACATGGAAGTAATTTTATTAGAGCTCACAAAAAATAATACACTTTACATTGCATCATCTGATCCTTGTGATGTACATTCGTAATTTAAAGTAATATTATTTTAATATTATACAAAGTTTAGAATATACAAAATATTTTCGACTTTTTGACCTATATAAATTGTAATCTGAATAATAATAGGTTTAATAGCAAACCTGATAGCAACTGAGTGCCCAAACTTTCTATGGACGAGCTTGATTTAAAAATAAATATGAGCTTAAATACATATTTTTTACAATCACCATTAATACATTATATTATGCATTATACATTTTGACTTAATACATATTAAAATTTATTTTGAAGAATAATCAACTTATCCACAATTATATTTCAAGACTTTTTTCTAAAATAAATAAATGTTTCACCATATTACATTTTTCGTTCGACTAATTTTCTTATGCATGTTTCATAACAGTTGTAAGCACCTAAATAAATGTTATCAAACGTTCTAGTTCACTAAACATCCAAAATTTAAATAAACTATCAAAGCAGATCAAAATAATTAGTAGTACATTTTGTACGCGAGTTGTCCCCGGGAGTTACAACGAAGAGAGGTATTATTTGTATTTGAGGTATGCTTGTGACCCTTTACGTGTAATGAAAAATTACAATTTATTGTTGTAGGATAAAATAAACTGCTCAAATTTATTCCGTAAATATTATTGCCAGCAAAAGTAATCTAAAAAAAAAAAAAAAAAACGGTCTTAAGAAAAATTAACTACTATAATCTTTTAAGTTATTATAATACTATTATTATTACTCAAGTGTCTATCCAATAGTTATACAAAATTATATAAAGAAAGAAAATTCAAAAATATGTAAATATCTTTTAAAAGTATGTACATTAAATAAATAAAAAGTTAAGGGCTACAGGATTAGTATTGGAGACAAATTGCACGTACACCATCTGAACTTTCGTTAATCTATAGGTAGGTAGGTACATATATTTACAAGCCACGGCGAAACTCTAAAGCTGAATATATTAAATGCAAAAACCTACCGACATATTAATATACTATTTTATTGATTATGTGATACACGATAATGGAGAAAAGCACAACTCCTCCATATGAAACTAAAACAAAATATTAATGATTTGTTTTCGAAATACATAATACCCCACCTTTTAAAAGTCAGATAAACTATAAACTTTTTCCAAAATTTAAATTTAATATAATGGACCGAGTATTCGTGAATTATTTATAATACGTCCGACTAATTCAAAATCGTATAACTTATAATAATCATGTTCCGTAATAGTTTTTGGCCATAACAAAGTTTAGGATTTTTTTTATGGTAATTGCTTGCTTTTTATCCACCCTAATATTATAGGAGTACTCAGCTCTAGTCCAGGGTGGCGGTGGAGGCGATTTAGGTGGTTCTGTTGGCGGCACAATAGGGGGTAGAGGTGGAGTTGAGTGGTAGAATATTGTTTTAGATTCGCAGGTGGTTGGTAGTGTTCGTCCACTTATATACGCATAAAGTAAATTTTATATATAGATAAGAATGACGGTCATTGCTTAACTGCCGAGACTATAAGCTGTATTTTGTTTGCAAGGTTTAACACGTAAAACGATCATTGATAAAATTAACACGAACTATTTAGAAAAAGGTTGAACGATTTCAATCATTCAAAGTGTAATATTGAGTATTTTATACGATAGCAAAAACCTGAATCAAAT
The DNA here is from genome assembly GCF_005508785.2 of Acyrthosiphon pisum. NCBI lineage: Eukaryota > Metazoa > Arthropoda > Insecta > Hemiptera > Aphididae > Acyrthosiphon > Acyrthosiphon pisum. Next base: position 7,459,371 of record NC_042493.1, on the reverse strand, counting down.
GCAAGTGCATACGTTTCAACTATATAATTTATCGCTTAATTGTTTTATACTTTATACACATAATTTAACAGAAATAACTAACAAATATTATTAACTACCTAACTGATATAATTTAGGTATCTACCTATGTAATAATTTTTTCATATCGATATTTTTAATTTTAATTTTAATTTCTATTAGCATAATTTGTGCAATTATAAATTATTACCTATGTTCTATGTATTTCAAAAAATAAAAAATTGTTTAGACTTAAGAGCAAAAGTTATAAGTCATCACTTATTACATACCTACCAAGTTAATTTGCTACATTTATCATTTATATCTGTTAAACCCTATCCGCAGCTGTCAAGAGATGAGTTATTACTTATTACTTCAAGTGCGGGTTGCGCTCTTTAAAAATAAAAGCTCGCGTTTATACGTGTTAATTTTTTTAACGTGACGTACGCATTTTTGTGGTGAACTTTTATATTCTATTTAACTTAATTTTAATATAAAATATAGTTTAAACACACTCCTATGGTCCGATAAATCTTATTTGAACGTCAAATGCTTACGAGTTATAAATAATAGATTGTAACTTGTAAGTAAAAGTCAGTGGGTACTTTAATAGAAAATAATAAAAAATAATTGTTAAAAAACATTTAAGAAATTGACTCAGAAAGTATAATAAATAATAATATCGCTTTAACTGCATATATAAGGGAAAAAGTTCACTTTTTATCATTTTTTAGGAGATACAAAAACATGTTATCCATATCCCGGTTCTGTTTAAACACTTTAAACTGTTATTAAATTATTTAAATTCATTCAAAATAGCTTTTGGAAGTAACAGTTTACAATAGAACAGAGATATTATGAATACAGTGTTTTGTATCCCTCCAAAAAATAATAAAAAATAGACTTATCCCCTTTTTGCAGTTAGCGATGCCTTACGTGCAGTTAAAAACTCTATTTTGAAGACATATAAGATAATTTTATTACTAAGACTTGGAGGTTGAAGATATTTAAAACGTCCTAAAAACATCTTCTAAGAAGTATATAAAAAAAATGCGTCAACTTCCGAGCCCAATTACCACCTAAGATCTATAATTATTTATATATTATAATGTTATACACTGTTCGATTTTTGATCTAAAAGTGTCTACTTTTCCTATTACTGTTATCAGTTTACAGTGTATACAGGAATTTCAACGTGAGGGGAGGAGTCGTTTCTGTGAAAATATATATTGTACAATATATAAAATATGTTTTATAATAGTTTAAGACATTTTAGCGTTTTTATATTATAGTGAAAAAAGTCACCCCTGCCGTGTGTAGGTACGTCATTGGTTACCGATGATAACATGTTCGAGTAGATGGAAAAAAATATATGGTTCAAATTTTGTGTAACGTCATCGAAGATGATAGCTGGCAGAGAGTGAATGAGATACTGTGATAGAGAGTGAGTGACTGTAAGACCAACGAACCAGATGAGACACGCGCTGAATAAGAGATCTGAGATGTACAAGAACGAATTAACAACAATAATAATATAATAGACGTATTACAAAGTCGACGTTGATATTCTACCGGTCTGTATACCTATTATATTATTATACACCGTGCACGATACACTCATACACGGCCATAAAGTCATCGTCCTCAACGATCTTATCGCCGGCCACTCTCCGCCGCAACCCTTGACTGCTGACTGCGGCTGATATTCGTTTTCGGGAAACGTATTGTACTGTCGTCGTCGTCGTCGACAAAATAATATAATAATAATTGTATAATAGACTGATAACACTGAGGGGCACTGCGTTCCTATATATCCCCAACCGACGTCTCCGGCATTTGTCGGTCGGCGGCGGCGGCCGGTCCAATCAGGCGTATCGATGATTATTCTGCGATTCACGATGACGGTATAATAATAATAATAACGATACGGCTTCATCCCGAGTCTGTTCTTGTGCGGTTTGTGTTGTACGACGAATGCACTTGACGTGTTCCGGAGAGATAGACGACGACGGCACGGGTGGAGCAGGAGAGCAGGACGCGAGCACCCCTACCCACCCACCCACCCGCAACCAAAATATCTTTACAGATCTTCCCCTACCGTGTGTTATACGATAGTAGAAATATAAACGTAGGTCTTTGGGTACTCTCCAAACATGTATTATATTACAGCTACACTGACAAGCTGCTGTTACAGATACTGCGCAGCTATTTCAACCAAAGACGAATCGTCGACGTCGCGGCCAATAACCGATAACGCGTCTGTCGTCGACTTTCGATGATAAGTATATTATTATTATATAGGTAACAAGATGATAATAATAATATTATTATTGAGTTGTTATTGCCAAACCGTTTTCCTGGCGGCGTTTTCGTCGGTAGTGGCGGATTAAAGGTCAAAGACCCGCAAACATTACAAAGGGCCCAAATAAAATAATTAATCGGGGCAATACTTTTGTTTATCAATGTAAATAACTTTAGAGTTGAGTTACCCCAATTATTATAATTTAATTATATACAAACATTAATCAGTTGTAGTCTTGGTCTTATCCTTATCCTGTGTCATCCACCGACATCCCTTCTCAACAACACAGTCGGGTTTTGTGTTATCCTGCATCTTCTCATACGAAATCGTGGTCAAACATAATATTTGAAATTTTTAACAGAATTGTTTGAATATGCACAAAAGTGAATTTCAATATACAAAATAGTATTGAGTACATACTTCTTCTACTACTACTAGGTACTATTACTTACTACTGAAATCTGACACTTGTGGAAAAATTAAGGCAGTATTATAGTTATTTAGGTACCTCCAGCAAACTCGCATACAACAGTAATATCGATTTGTGTAGTCAAGTAATTTCATTGGAATTTTTATCACAACGATAAAAAGCGGGTAAGTGGATGTCGCTTAGCTGTACAGTAGTTTACAAGTGGGTGACTGTAATTAATGGTGTTAAATTCTAAATCAATGATATAATATCATTGTATACGAAAAACGATTCCGAGCAAAAACAGTTTGTCAGCCTTGGATATTATATATTAATATTATATTTAGTTTGTTATTATTAATATGGTAGCCGGTTAAGTTTAATTGTTATATTTTGTTTATTATCATATTTGTATATAGTAATATACTTTAGGAGTTTCAAGTACCCAATAATACTACTTTTTAAATATAACACGAAACTAAAAAACCGACTTCTTTTTTTAAATATCTAATTTTGTGCAAATTCTTACATAAAATAACTATAAAAAATACTAACTATATAGATTAGCTATAGACTAACCAAACCTTGTTTTAAATTTTCAATCCTTAACTACAAAATCATTTTTTAATTTTGTCAAATACAAACTTAATGCTTATACAAAAAAATTGAGCATGTGTATTTTTAATATTTTTCAACTGCTATAATTGTAACGATAAAGCAAGAGTCTTGTATTAAATTTTCACACTTTGAGACCCGACAAATAAAATTGTATTGATATTCATAGAAAAGTTCTGTGTGCACTGAACTAAATACTGTATTTAGTTCAAAGATATAGAGCCACTATAGGTATACCACCAAGGCAGTTTTTACTCAACTATGATTTACAAGGTTGTCGTCTACTGTACTGCGTAGTGATTTTCTTATTCCTCTCTTTAAAAATTAAATTTCAATACTTACTTGCTAGCATTGTGGTAAGTATCTAGATAATACGATTATAAACTATATATTGCCACTTAAAGTTACACTAGTCACGATCGGATTTAATTTAGTTTTTTTTGTTGCTGGCCGAAATAAAATATGACCACCGTGTTTGGATCACTGTGTTTGGATTTCACACGATGTGTTGTACGGATACATTGCTTATTATCCGATACTATTGTGAATGAATCCCAGGTAGCAATTTTTTATTTAAAAATATTATTATTATTATTAATATTATCATTACAAAATACTACTAGGGAAGAATATTAAAAATACTAATATTTAAATCTGATGAGTGCTGTGTGTAGTTGTCAGTTGTCACTGTATCCTGGGAACAAACCATATCGCTTATTATGGATGAGGCTGAGAAACGGAACATTGAAAAGCAATCAACGGCAAACAAGTTAGCAAAACAATGTGAGACGCTGAGAAATCATGAAGACGTATCGGGTGGTGGTCTTACTATCACTTTGGCCGTCGGTAGTGGCCAAGTAGAAATGAGACGTGGTCGCCGATCCATGAGGCGTAGGCAGAAGAGAGGCAGGAGCCGGTCCCGGTCCAGTCGCCGTCGGGGCAGGAGACGTAGCGTTAGTGGAACCAATAAAAATTACGAAGGAGACGACTATGACATGACTACAGACACCGAAGAAGGTGATGATGACTCGTCAACGGTGGACACGACTTCCAGTCGAGAGGGCGACGGGAGGGTAGTCGATGACGTCGCCCTCAATATCAGACCAGTGGTAGTGACGACAACGATAACACTGACACAGAGGACACCGATGCAGAGACCAACGGCAGCGGAGGTAGCATTTTCACGACCGCAGACACCAAGTGCGGAAATCCTTGTGGAAGCAGACGTTGCCGGAGAAGAAGGAGAAAGAGTAGGTCCTCGATTAGACAGACGATGGGGTGCAAGAAGAGGAGGAGAAGAAGGAGAAGGAGAAGTAGTAGTAGTTGCTGTGTCACCGGCCTTGGCAGAGGCGTGTGGAATAACAGGCCACATAAGCACCACTTCTAATATCGCTGAACCTGACACAGCCGATAGCACTCAGGGAGATGCCTGAGATAAATTGAGCTTGGCGTCCCCCGTCCATCCTCCGCCTCAATTTAAGAACGACCTCTCTCCAATTCTCGTTTATTGCCCAGACTTGTTTAATCGTAAATAAATATCCAAATTTTCAACAATAACAAAAAAACTACCAAATTGTGTATAGTTTTTCCCACGCTAGGATTATACATAAAACCATTAATATACAGCCTAGCCTCAAATCCTCGTTTAACGTTGACTAGTTTAGTATTGACTTATTTAACGATGTTTTACTATTACATAGTAAAATTTTAAATCCTTAACGTGTTCGTTTTAACAATGCAACAATTTCTGTACAACGTTGTTTTTTATCAGACTGCATGTAATTTAATTTTAGTCAACCTTGTGTAGTTGTTTGAAGTGTATACGCTGCACTTATAAGTAGCGCAATCAGGTCTGGACTTTTCCACTTGGATTATAATAATATAACTAGTACGTAAATACCATTGTTTGATGTGAAACATCTAATGCGCCTTTAAATTAAATAATTATTTTTCATACAAAAATCTGAATATTTTTTTTTATTGATTCTTCCATGTTTATTTCGTTAAACAAACCATCCTTTAAATGTTCATGTATTTTTTCTATACAAAATCATTTCGATGTTTCACATCTGTCAGGCGTCCCGTTAAGGCTAATTTTAGATTCTGAGTGGAACGATGAATGTATTGATTTTATAATGATGTGTGTTTTTTTTTATTTATTTATTTTTTTTGTGTCTGTCATCACCTTTAGGACAGTAAAAGTGCTTGGATTTTCTTCAATAGTACCTTTTCTGATAGGAAAGTGAATCTAGTTGGTACTTTGGGGGGGTCAAAAGTAAAATTTTTCCAATAGTTTTCAAAAGCGCAGTGAAAAACAAAAGAAAAATTAAGGAAAAACGGGAATTTTTACGCAAAATCTGTTTTCGAACCATCGATCAAGTTACTGAAAATGAAAATTGAGGCAATTTTACAGCCCCAAAAGATGACCGTCACAAAAATAAAAATAAATGTACAAAGAGTGCAGGAGATGGAAGTTTGTCCATCGTCCAGGATAGTGTATTATTACAGTATCCGATTTGAATGAAATTATTGCATTCGTTAAAAACGATTCTGAGTGGATGAAAGAAAAATTGTGAATCATAATTATGTATTAATAGGCGATTGTAAACTCCGCCAGAATAACGGTTTGTTAAAAAGGTAATGAAAAGGTTTAATGTAAACTCCACCAGTTTTATTTTCTTACCTGTAATGGGTATATGGAAATTCCGCCAGTATTAATTAGGCCTTCCTTATATAAAACTAAATTATATTTTTATAGTAAGTAAACTCAAAAATTCCAATTTAAAATGATATTGTGTTAGAAAAAGCTATAAATAATAAATAGTTATAATAGTTGATTTATATTTGACTTAATGTTTTGAATATCTATTAATTGTATCTCATAATTTTAGTTTACAGTTCAAAATATTATAATTACCTATTATAACATATTATGTCATAATAATATAATATATCTACATATTATTTTTTGATTATTAGTTATCACAATTGTCTATCATTATTTGTTAACATCATACTGGCCATTGCAATTTGTATGATTTGTTCGAACATTTCTTATTTTTATTTTTAAATTTTTATATACTTTGGTATACATATACTTAATTAATAAGGATAATAATTACTATAAAATTATGATTTTTTGTTTAATAATAATCTGCTTATTATATTAATTGTATAGTGTATACTGTTACTTCATTTTTTTCACTGGCGGAGTTTACATGAACTCAATTTTACCTGTTTTATTTTCCTGGCGGAGTTCACACTAAAAAAAGGTTCTTGTGCAAAGTTTACATGCGCCCGTATTAATTAGTAACCATTAATTGTATATAATATAACTACTGGAAAATATGTAATTTTTACAATTTGATTGTTTTTATGATGAAAAACAAAGCATAAGAAAATTAAATTTCGGTGGTTTTTTCCGTGGCGTTAAAAAACTATTGAGAAAATCGAAAAATTACGTCTCTAAAGTACCATCTTGATCCAATTTTCTAAAATATCAGATAATATAATATGTAGAAATTGAAGCACTCATTCTGGTAAACATTTTATTAAAAGGATAAAAAAATAAACATAATTGTAAAATCAATAAATTAATGACTCCGCTCAGAATATAAAATTAGTTTTCATAGAACGAAAAAAAGTTAATATAGGTACCATATAATATATCTTTATTGTGAGGTAAATCTTCAATCAAGTTGGTGGATAATGAATTGAATGTGTCAAAAAATATAGTTGGTATTTTGTTAATTGTTAATTCGAAAACTTTGATAATAAGGTACCCTTCCCTCAGAACCTTAAAAATTTTAAAATGCTGGACATAATTTTCCATTATATATAGATTTAACAATTGAAGATTATAAATATAATATTTATACCCATTGTATAGTATAGTATAGTATATTAGTATTATATTATTTAAATATTTCTATCATTATTTTACGCTGCAAAAAACTAATTTTAGCTATACAAATAGGTGATCTATAATATTATAAATTAAATTAAATAAAAAAAACAGTTGTTTTTGTTTGAATTTTGGTTTGATGTTTAGAAATAAATACAAACATTTATTGAAATAATATATTCTCATGACTAGTTGAAATATATTTCTTCATAGATTTCAGCTAAAAAAAATATCATACCATAGTCCATAGATCACTGGATATCATGAATAAATATAGTTAAATATCCAGTATGGGTAATGGGTATCAAATAAATATAATATTTGAGTGCAGTTTATATTTCAACAATTAAAAAATATATTAATTTGCCTTTACATAAAAATGCAATATTTTTGTAGACGTATTCCAGTTTTAAAGTATTTGTATGGTTGTTTGTTTTAGATTTGTTATAATAATAATGTGTATAATTGATTCACGAATTCATTTTAGAATGAGATCCGAACACAACAATTATACCACTTCGGTTTTCGATACTTAAATACTTTTTTTAACTGGTGTACAAATTATATACTCAGAAAATGCTTAGGGATATTCCGAAATAATTACAACAAGGCAAAAACAATATTTTATAAGTGTTTGTAATTTTTATTAAAAAGGAAAATAATATTCATTGTAATGATTAAGAGCCTTTTTAAATCAAAACATAGTTTCGTCGCATTTTTAATATTCGCTTAGTGTTTTTCTTTCTTTTCATATTTTACTCTTGGATTTGCATTTTTCGGTTCAGTTTGTAGAGATTTGAAGTTTTTCATATGAATATCCGCTTAAGGAGGATGCATATAGAAAGTATATTACCTATATGTTCATTATCATTGAACATATTATATTATTATTATAGATATATTCATATTTTATGTATATATTTAATATTATTTATGCACATTATATATATACCTACATATATATATTTTATTGATGTTGTGTATTGTTTCACAAGCTTTTAATCAAATCCGTAAATCCATTATATTTTTGATGTTTCAATAATAATTATGATTGAGAGGTACGCTAAAATATCTTTCTATGTTCAAATTGTATTGCACGCAATTCAACTGCCTACCTACACAGAACTGCAGAATTTTAGTTTGGAAAATAAATTATTTTTAAAATATTCTTACGTTTGGATATTGTTTAATAGATATTTAATGTTATTTAATTTTATTATTTTTGACATTATAAGACAAAAAAAAAAAAAAAATACAACATATCTTTATGAAATAACTATGACAAAAACGAACTCTCATAATTTAACATTATCTGATTATCAGAGTAGGTATGAGAAGTCGACGGTTTACAGTGAAGACAGTTAGATAGTTTTACAATTTATTAAGCTATTAGAATGTGGAAAACTTCGTCAGCTACGTCAGGTCATATCAACCTGTATTTTTAGGTTCCACATCAAAATATCCCCGAAAAAATATTACATTTCAAAATATTAACCTATTTACTCGCCTATTTATTATATAAGTTGTGATTAAATGTACTGATCGAGCAACGTCAATCACACTTTATCTAAAGTTTAGTTGCTATCCATTATTTTTATAACGGTATCTCTAGGTCGTTTTATATTATTACATCGCGAGTCGTGATCTAACAGTCATAACTTACATTTAATAATAATTAAAATTTTTCTAACACTTTTTCTAATTTTAAATTCAAAAATACAAGGATTTCTCCAAATCCAAAAAGGCAATATTATAGATCTAATCAAAATAAATATATAATACAATCAATTACATATAACTTGCAGGTATTATTGTATTTTTTAATTTTTTTTAAATATAATTTTTGACAAAAAATATATTTTAATATTTATTTTTAACATATTTTGTTATTCATTTTTACTAAAGCATTTCTGAAAAGAAAGGTTCATTTTTCGTATTTTTATTTAAATTATTTATGTACGCATGGTGTTTAAACTATTATTATTTTTAGGTACCTAATATGGATTTTTGGAAATTACTTATAAGCGCAACTTTTATAATAAGGGTTAAAACTTTAAACTATATTATGCATTTAGGGAAGATATAACAAAGGGAAGATATCAATATTTGTCTTTTACTCTTTTCAGAGCCGTTCCGGAGGAGTGTGAACACAAACACGGTGACACGAGATTTTTATATACTAGACATATTATAATAACATAATATACATTCATGACTTTATCCTACACGACAATATAATAATAGTTCATTAGTACGTCCATTTGGAAATTTCTACTTTTCAAAATTCCCATTATAATCAGAGTTAAAAATATTGAATAAAATTGTAATAACTTCGAGCAAATATCTATAATAACAACTTACGATAAACTTTGTATTCAATTTTCAAGTTTTTTGACCGAGTGAAGTTTTTTTATCGGTATAAATAGAAAAACAAGTGGGTAAGTTCAGCGGGGTGGAGTACGTTAGCGATGTTGAAAGTTTTTCCAACGTCCCTTCGGTCCTCGGATAGGATAGTGTATTATTACAGACTACGGACAACGGTATTCGATTTGAATGATTTTATGATTGCATTTAATAAAAAAACGATTCTGAGTGGAGTATCAGTGTAACAATTAGTAATTATATTTGTAAATACAAGGTGATTTTTTTATCGTTGAACACTCATTATTTCGAAAAATATTAATTTTTTTCCAAATGTTTTATAATTTTCACCCTTCTATTAATTAGGCAAACTAGGCAAACTACTATCAACTTTTGATTTTCAAATGTTAACCTATATAATTTCATAAATTAAAAAGGCTTTTTTTTTTATGAATTATCACGTTTAAATTTTCATTTTTCGTTACTCCGTTAATGAGATATTGTTCTTCAAAGTTGGGTTGTTTTGGGAAGTTGTTTTGTGTGTAAAGTAAATGTGTTATACCTCGTCAGTAGATACCGCAGTTATTAGGATTTCTGTGACATATGGCAAAAGATATTACATTTTAAAATCAATTCAAGGAGGTACAGTAAGGTTGAGTTGTGCCCCTTAATGTATTGTATAATATCCATTTCGCTGGGTGTAAGCCATTCGCCCCACGGAAGGTGATTTCAGCACTGGTCATGAGCACTCATAATAATACCTATCAATTATAAAGACCAGTAGCTATAAGTAATAAATTCAATATCATTCGATCCAAGGGTCGATAGTAAATTGTCAATTTATTGATAACCATTGTGGCATATACTGGCATATTGTACCGGCTAGGTAACTATGCGCCTTCCAGAACCTCATTCCAGGGGAAGAGAGCGGTGTACTGGTGGTGCAAGGAAATTGCAGATTTGCGGAAAATCTCTATCGTCGCTCGCAGGCAGTACCAGCGTGTGGGTCGCCAGGCGGATACCATAGACCGCGCTGCGGCCTTCGAATCATATAACCAAGCCAGAAAGCAGCTGAGGCTCGCTATCAGGAAAGCGCAGGAAGCAAGTTGGAAGGAGCTCTGTGACAAGGTGGAAAGCGACCCGTGGGGCATACCTTACAGGCTGGTAATGAAGAGGCTTGGACGCCGTCCCCCAACCATGGACAACACGGCCGCACTCACAATCGCGCGCGGTCTATTCCCAGCGTCACCGCCACTCGATTGGACTAAGATTCCGATCACAGTAGGCGATTCTACAGAGCTCGCTCCACTAGAGGAAGAGGCAACGCCGTCATTTACAAGGGAAGAGCTGAAGCTGGCGGCAGGGAAACTTCCATCGGGGAAAACACCTGGACCCGATTTGGGTTCCAGACGAGCCGATCAAGATGGCAGCATTCAGGCACCCGGAGATTTTCCTCACCGCGTACAACGCCTGCAATCATTCGGAACTCTTCCCAGCTCGCTGGAAGCGCGCCTCGTTGGTCCTTCTGCACAAGGGCCAATCCAAGCCTCCTGACCAACCGTCGAGCTACAGGCCCATAAGCCTCCTAGATGGCGCAGGGAAGCTACTGGAGAAACTTCTTCTCGGAAGACTGGAGAAACATATTGACTCGGTGAATGGGCTCAGGGACTCTCAGTTCGGCTTCAGCAAATCAAGATCCATGACAGATGCCATCTCAAGGGTCTTTTTAATGGCTCGGGCAGCTGGTG
>NC_042493.1:7406883-7446796 GCF_005508785.2 Acyrthosiphon pisum | reverse complement strand
GTAAGCCGAAGGCCACAATCAGGGTGGTTAGAGGTCCCCATAGTTCTGTTTGTATAATAACATGTATTGTGTAAAAATGTAAAATTGTATTTGTTTGTTATTGTTGTTAATAAACGATGTGACCAGGGAGGCCGCAATGGGAACACCATATTTCCCTCCCTGGCCACAATTCCAAAAGGAAAAAAAAAAAAAGGTAACTATGTGCCTATGCCTAGTGGCTATTACCTATTTTTACGTACAATAACTTATCGTATGATAAATTTATAAAAATTAATGATAATATTAATACGATAAACATTAAGCATAGGTACCCATTAAGAGGACGTACCCATGCATTTGTTGTCTCCGTCTTACACACGCACGACATAGCAAATTTTCGTTCACTAATTTCAATAATGTGTTGTTAGTTTTGATATTAGAGTGAAACGAGAGGATCGCGGGAGCAACGAGAGCTCTTTTTCGGAGCTACAGGGCGATTCTCTAAACTTTTAGTCATACGATTATACATTAATATACACTAGCGTGACTAAAGCTCATCATTCAGTCAATCATTTAGTCATAACGAACAATTAGCGATTCTTTAAGAATCTATGACTAAAAATGATATTTTTCCCGACTTAAAGTGGTGACTAAAAGTCATTAATCATTTGGCCCCTATATATTAGAGGGCGCCAATTGTCATTTAGTCGATTAAAATTATAAATCATATGTTTATTTATTACGTATATTCTCTCGTTTTGATTGTCATTGCATATTTGATACAGTTAACACTTTTTTTTTTCATTTATCAAGCTTTAGTTTATTAATTTTTTTTATTTTTGCGTTTAAATTGGTTATGGCATTATTAGGACACATTTTAATTGCTGAGGAATATATAAGCTAAATGGTTAATCAACGATTTACTTTGCACAAAGGAATTTTGCGTGAAAACTATAATCCGTTTGATTTGAGCGATTTTAATTAAAAAAATTACATCGCTTACCTAAGAATGTGATTTTTAATATTATTGAAAATGTGTGGCCTGTTTTAACTAAATCTCGAAGAAATAGTTTAAGTTAAGAAATAAAAGGAAGTTTATTACATATTACTATTGTTTAAGCTGAAATTTATTTTGACCAAAAAAATTTGTATATTAATACAACTAAGAGGTCGAGTCATCCTTTTAAGAAGACATCGATAAAACAACATTTTGGAGTGAACTTTATTAGCAGTTTTAGTTACCAACCTACTTGATCACTTGGATACTCTTTATACATAATTTAGTCCAATATGATATCCTACCTACATCAAAATTACATTTTTTAAATAATTTATAGTCACTATAACTTATTTACGAATCAATATTACGCGAAATCCCTACAAGGTTAACTTTAAAAGGTTGACTTTTTTCAGTTTTATAGTGTGAATATTTTCAACCTTAAACCAAAATTTAGCGCATGTTCTGATATTTTACATAAGCACATTTTTAACATTGGAAAATACGTATTTGTTTGATGTCTTCTTAAAGGTAACTGACAAAATATTATAATATAATAAATATTAATTATTTTATAATAAAAGTTTAAACTACAATTCAGTTTTTGGCTTCCGGCTCTTATAAACGAGGTATTGAGCAGTTTAGTATAAGTCGTTGTATACAACGGGTGACTGAAAGTTTTTTAACGATGTACACCGGTCGATGGATAAGTGTCCCCAAAACTCAAGCAGAAAGGTCAGATTTTTCTAATCGGTAAGTAAAGAAATAATAAGGTACCTATAGTTGTATAAAACAAAACAATAAAATTGTATTATTTTGTCAACTTGATTAAAAAATAATTATAAGAAATATATTAACTATTTATATTTATAAAAATAAAATTTCGGACGAGTATAGTATTGTAGGTACCTAAGTTAATTAGCTACCAACCTTTTAGTATTTAAAGCTGATATGAGCGGGCATATAGTGGAGTGTGTACTAATATTTTACGGGGTAGGTACTTCACTGTGCCATTCCACTCCGCTAATCTTAACTTTATTAAATAATTAAAATATTAATTTTTATTTATAGTATTAAAAATAAAAATTTTTTTTCTTCAAAATAATTGTTTTGCATGATTAAATTGATCGTACTTTCAAATAAAAACTTTCCAACTTAATTTGTAAGTTGTGGTCAAAAAATCTGGGTTTTTAAATTTTTACGTTTATTTAATTTCATGATGTAGACAATACGGTGTGGTAATTTTCTATTTTTGATAAAGCAATTTGAGTCTTTTTTTTTACATCATTTTATGCGGGCATTGGCCGCCAAGAGCGCTAAGAAGGCCGATTCTTTAAATAATTCTGTGTAGCGGTATACCTACGCATTAAAATTTAAGAACGAATCACGAATGTAGTTTACTTCCCATGTGAATTTTTGAAATATTTTATTTTGGAAATGTTAGTATTATGCTCAATGTGTTGGTGAAATCAAAATTTCTACACCGTATTATCTACATCGTGAACTTAACTAATTATAAAAATTTTTGTAAAGAAATCCCAAGGGGGGGGGGGGGGTAATTGCCACGTCGTATATTTTCATAAATATTTTATTATAAAAAAAAATGTTATATTTATGTTTAATCATCATAACTATAAGTATATTTTCTCGACTTAATAGTAATTATAATCACTCGTTATGTATGTGTAACGTATGGTCATACATTGGTGACATTTGCTATTTGCTTTTGCTATATATGTACCCAATCAACGCTCACGTTAACGTGACGTACCTAATTAATAATTTAAAGCCTTGGTATAAATTTAAAATACATTAAGCTTATAATATATATTATACCTATACACTAATATGAAACATGCAATATCTAAATGTGTCAATTAAAAATGTATTTCTAAATAAGTTACAAACCTAGGTATAATTTATGTATTGTAAACTATTAATCCTACATATTTTATTAAATACCTATTATGTATGTATTATCCAAAATGTGTACAACCAGGTATATGAAAAATGGATAGTTGGTATTTTACTTTAGTAAAATAAGTAAATTTACCCAGCGCTAGGACTTTCAGTCTTTTATATAGGGCCCGGAATTGAATTTAAAAGCACTGATAACTCTATTTCCGTTGCTGCTTAGCTACAGCTTAGGTAAAATTTGAGGAACGTTTTCCCTATGACAACTCGTCGTTATTTTTCAAAAAATCATCCATAGCTGACTTTTGATCGTTTTTAACCGATTTACATTTTAATATTTAATTTTGAAATTCGAATAACGATGAAAAAAAAACAAGTTGAATGGTTTTAATACAATGCGGGAAATATTAGTATAGGTAACAATAACAATAATTTTCTTTTCCATGATAAAAATATAAACTTGGGATGTTGCCGCTGTTCATCGTGTGACTATCATTCCCATACGGATCATATAGGGAACGCGGTTCGTATACGAATACGAATGCTTTATGAATACTATTTTTCATTTGTATACGAAAACGAATCGTGTGAATCATTCGTATACAGATGTTATTCGTATGAGTTTCTGAATAGCCCACCCCCCAGGACTGTACACTTCTAGGTAGGTATACAAATACCTAATTCATTATGTTTAGATTTTCACAGACAACTGCTTATCCAGGTGTATTAAGATGCATTTATTGTACACACTACACACATAGCCATATTCCCTCCTATTTTTTTGTTTAATTTGGAATGTGGCATGGTTAATTTTTACTTTTCACAATGCGTGAAGAGTATATAAATGGTTTTAACATCCTAAAGTACCATCATTATTTCTACAAAATAGATATTGAATTGCCATTGTAAAATCAATTAAAATAAAATAAAATTCATCCTTCTACTAGGAATTAAAAAGTCTAATTTGTACAAAATCTACATAAAATTATGGATTTAAATTAGGGTAAATAATTGCTATAATAATGATGTCATGGTGATGATTGCTGACGTAAAATTGTTAGAGAATATGTACCTACATAAGTACCTACTATTTATTTCCTACCCA
Organism: Acyrthosiphon pisum; assembly: GCF_005508785.2. Lineage (NCBI taxonomy): Eukaryota > Metazoa > Arthropoda > Insecta > Hemiptera > Aphididae > Acyrthosiphon > Acyrthosiphon pisum. Next base: position 7,442,801 of record NC_042493.1, on the reverse strand, counting down.
TATAATAATATGAACCTACTTCCTACACAACACGACAATAAGGTGGGGGTGCATTTTGTATAATTAATTTGGACCTCTGGACATTTCAACTTTTCAAAACTTCCACAGAAATCGCTTATTATGATAATTTAATTGTATGTACCCCTGTCAACGGCGTAGTGCGATTTCTGCGGTATTATATTATAATATAATGTATAGTCACAGTTTTGTGATATGACTATTTAATAGAGGAAATACAACTACAATAAAAACTAACGAAGAATTTTTTCAAACTTTTTGACCGATGGAAAAACGTTCTTATCGATGTTTATAAAAAATGAAAATTTAAATAAATGGCTCGAGACGAGTCAAACTATTTTGAAAATTATAACCGTGACGTGACGTGTGCTTGAATTACAAACAAAACAAAAAAAAATCGATCTTACCGTAATTCATTCAGAGACGTAGTTCTCTATAATTTAGATGGGCATTTCAACTTTTCGAAATTCCTCACCGAGATCGTTTATTATGTTTTGAGTTATTAATATGACATTATGTATCGTCGCCCTGTCAACGACGTAGTGCGATTGAGGGTATTACACCGTACAATATATAATATTATAATGTATAATGATATTACGATAGCGGTTTGAAACGTTCTTATTGCACACGGTGCATGTACCTACGTCGTAAGTTCCGTAATATCACCATTATGCATACGACTATAACATTACAATATAGCAAACCTGCTGCAATTTGAACATCGTAACGTATTATATTATAATAATGTTATATATTATTATTATTTTAATGCGTATTATAATGACATTACGCAGCTCGTCAGAGCCGTACGAAAACGAGATCAATATAATATTATTATTATTACTATGCGAATTCTCCTCCAGGAATTCGTTTCAATTAGATACGTTTCAGTTTTCGTATTTAGTTTCCCTGAATACGTCAACTTAAGTGTTTTGTTTCGTATTCCATACGAAGGCACACTCGTTCATTTTGATGCAGGTGGGCGCATTCAAAAGAGTGTTAAAATAATATTTTTTTTTTTTTTTATTGTCACACTGTGTGACTCACACATATTATTATAATAACCACAATTACTATTATTATATTATTATAATCTTATTAAAGTGTTGGTTCACTATATTCGTACATGTGTTGAGGTATAAACTATAAAGGTCATATATGGTTATATTATTATAATATTTACAACAATGGATGGCTTACGCTGTTTTTGAAAGAAAATATTATAATAACATAATATTAATACGATAAGATGTGCTTGTGACTCAATCGATGGGTCTTTGAGCGTATTCATTGAATATTTCTGTTAACCGAACAAAGACATCACCCGCAGCGCACACGTATTGTGTCCCTTCATAAATAGGTCTAGATTATTTCTGTTTATGTATATATAAAATAATAATAATATTGATAAATTTCAATATCATGTATTATAATAATAATATGTAAGTGGCTCTGTACGGTGCAATGATTGAAAGTAAGCAATGTCCATAAAAACTAGTTATCGGATGGGTAATCACCCGGGTTCGAAGTGTCCAAAAACCTTGCCACACATACACGTGTTCATGACCAACAGTTTCAACTTTACCGTACCAACCCTACCCCACTGTAATATAGGCTAATGACCTCAGTGTTGAAGCCTTAAATAGTTAAACTAATACAAAATGAAATGAAATAATATGTACTAATATTTTGCATCCACTGAGAAGCCATTCTCGTTTCTCTTGTAGTCTACAGAGGACTAAAAATATACCAGAAAACATTATTATTTTACATCATCTATGATGACAACATTCGGTAGTTTTAATTAAAACTGTAGGCAGGTTGGTACCTAATACTTTAAAAGAAAGTTATTATTTTCCTATTAGAACGATTTAACTGATTCTGGACAATCCCCCCCCTTAAAATGCACATGTAAAATCTTAGGCGAAAATCTGGCTATTTATATTATAAATAGACTATAGGGCTTGCATTTGAAAAAAAAATTCCGTTTTATATTATTTACAATTAAAACGTTATACAAGTTTAGCGTTTATCGTTATTTAAAATAGTGTTAATACCAATTAAATTTAAAAATAATAACTAATGCGGGTAGATAGTGGCCCGAGCCCCAAATACAGAATAAAATATATTCAATTATGAAATAAATGTTTCTACAAAACAAATAGATTTTAATAGATTTTAAAATATTTCGTTTGTCTCATGTTGGTTAATGATATTATACAATATAATTTGTTCATTGTTATGTTTTGTTTTGCGGTATATAATAATTTTTGATTATCACTTTTCGTTAAAATTACGTTTCAAATTTCAATCGTTTTTTGTCAAATATAACGTTATTACAACGTTTGGATGCCCTGATTTAGACAACCTACATTATACTTTGACTTCATACTGAACCATTATTATTATTTTTTCTAACAATTTGTTATCTCTAATCATTCTTAGAATTAATTTTTGACACATATAAATGCATCAAATACATTATAAGTAACAGTGTAATATAATCAGAATGTTCTACTTTTACAGAGTAGACTCTATAAAAGTATAAAATTCTGATACTATATGTATATATACAGCCGCCGTTTATATTACTTACATAATAATTAATAATATAAGCGGCCATTATAAAAATGTATTTAAATAATAAAAACTCTTATAAAACATTTTTATTAATTTGATTCCATATTATAGGCTTCATAATTGTTAAAAATTGTACTCAAGTATGCATTAATTGTTTTTTGCTCAGATTATGGATATTGCGCTACTATTATCATCTTTTCGGGGAAAAAATATAAAATTTTAAAAAACGTTAAGACATTTCGAGAACGCTCTCGGTGTTTAACTGTTACTTATTTTAATGTATTTCGATTTGTTCCACAGCAGTATAAGTATATAACCACCGATTCGCGATATATTAAGTATAGCTAACCCTGTAACTTTCTGTGAGAATTGAAGTCTGCTTGAAAATTAATGGTCGTTGGAGCTGGTGTTGTTTCAATCAGCCATCGCCCCTTGAGATTTTTTTCCGTCTACGGGAGTATCATTATTTGTGTTCTCTTAGTTTGTTTATTTTTTGACATTGGGTTTTGTTTTTGTTTTGATGCGTATTTATTAAGTATCTACTTATTACTTATCTACATTGTAAATAGGTACAATTTATGGCGTTCGTGTCCATTATATACTATACTAACTTACCTATACCATAGTTGAAGTTGTAATCTAATATACGGCCACTTGTTAGTCATATAATATATTATTATAACGGCTGCTTACATAGTAATTGTATACTTGGTACCTATATATTATATAATATACAGGCTCTATATTATAATGTATGTATATAGATAGATGGATCGAATTGAAATTTAATTATTATTGTAGTGCTTTCGTGTGTTAAATATTTGAGGATATAATATATTATACCTAGTTGTATTAAACCTAAAATAATATTATTAACTTGATTTATTATACTATGCTTCCATAATATTATAAAAAGTTGTACTGGCGCACTTGCCGGTTGTTGGTCGAAATCCGAATACTACCTATGCCATTTATTGCATGTTTCAAGAACAATTTTATATACAATATACAAAACCCTTCAACTTTTCTAGTGACTAAATAATGTTCAAGTGTCTCGTGGGTTGCATAAAGTATGCTTTTACATACTTAGGTATACGTGTTGAGGGGAGTCATATACTCATATTATGTTAATCAGCTAAATCATTCTACTTTTGTACAAAGGTTTTTTTTATTTATTTATCCAAGATTATTATAATTAATTTATATGACATCATAGTTATAATAATATGATAGTGTCTATTTTGCCTGATCCCAGATTATTGTATGCTGCATTCCGCAGGCTTTTTATTGTTCGAGTGTTGGCCCCTGTATTTCCACTATGGACTTTAATGGTTTACAGTGTTTACATGTTGGACGTTGGTTTAATGTGGTACTTGTCATTCATTTATTACTAAATAATATTATGGTAGTATCCCTTCTTTGATGATGGGCAGTAGTATTTTTGGATTTCTTTTTTAAACAACAAACCCTAGTTTTCAATACTTATACATCGTTATTTAACTTAATTTGGAAAATAATTTATCCACTCACAGCGTAGTTCAATTAAAACATAATAGCAAGCTTTAAAGCTTTAAAGCTAGGTATAAAGGTTACTTTTATCAAGTTATAAATTAAATTACTACTTTAAAATCATTAATACGTATATCAGTAGATCGCATAAAACATTAGATAGATACTAGGTAGGTACCAAAAATATGATCACCACTTTTTTTGGAAAAACATATACCTAATCAATCGCTATTTGTGAAACGAGTGCACCAGAAAAGTGTTGAAAATTAAATCATTTAATTTAATAATTAATACAAATTTTGTTATAATCGTCAAGATTGTCTCGTTATGACAATAATGTCCACAGGTTCATACCCTATTCATATTCGTTCTTAAATTGGTTTTTTCGCATACTATTTACTAATTCAAATACGCACTTATTTAAGCTTGGACTAAGTAATTAAGGTAATTCAACTAACATATAGAGTACAGTTTTCACTAAATTACAATAGTAATTCTAACTGATTGCTTAGCTGTCACTTTGCTAACTTGAAATTTAAGGTTATATGAATTGTTTAAATGGTTACGACAATTATTTTTATTCCGTATAGTTTCAACAAACTGGTAGTCAACATTTTTATTTTAAATGTTGTGATGAAAAAAAAAAAAAAAAAAAAAAAATATCAATAGTATGCGACTTGGATGATTATTTCAGAAATATTATGTTATAACTTATAATAGTACTTAAAATTAAGTAGGAACTACAAATGGTTTGAGTACACAAGATAATAAAATATACTGATATAGAAAATATAAGTCTGTTATATTCATTGGAGTTGCCTAATTTATTATGTTTTCAGCCTTGCAAAAATAACTTATTGTATTATAATATTAAAATAGAGACGGGTCAGTGGTTTATTTTATATGCTCATTATTTTTACATGGAATTAACCCTTTTCACGTGTAACCTGCTATGAAATTAAATTCTGGGTATATGTATACCCGTGCATACACACGATACATCCGACAATAGTGTTGTAGGTATACCATAATCATAAACAACCGTAAAATATTAGTCGGTTATATTAGTATTATGTATTTATATATTTCCGACGCTCGTGCAGTGCGCGAGTTACCGTCTGCCGGCCTGGAAAATACGAAATCGATACTGGAAAAGTGAAATCGACATTAGCTACATAATATGCATTATAATAGCTATATAGGTGCAATAACAGTGTTTAAACTATAGAGCTATTATATTATATCAAACGCGAAGGCGTAACATCAATTAATATCACTACGCCATTGCGACTCGACATGCGAACGTCGCAGGTTCATTTCCCGCTGGCATAATGGCACCTCCACTTTGAAACTTCGCGGGATCAAACTTATACACATCGTCGTTATTTGTAGGTACATTATTACTTATTTGTAATCGATTTTATTCCACCTTCCATGTACCTTAACACCAATCTCACTACCCTTATTTTACGAAGTATGCAGTAAAACAATATACGCGATATATAGCAACCCTTCTGCACAATTTCGGGATGATCATATCATCAATACTATATAGACACGAGTGATAAGCGGTACTGACTACCGAGGGGTGCAGGGATTGTACATGATATTATGTTTTTTCGATGCTTTTAAAATAATACTGTAACAAAAACTTATGAGGATTTTGATGAATTTTGTAATATTTTTTCTACGTATAAGAGCTATATTTATACAATGCTAACCAAGCGACAAAATAGTTTTATTTTACAAAGATTCAGAATGTATTATATCATTTTTATCTCTCGTATTTTTACGCATTTTACGCATTATTTTACATATTTAATATATTTTCCCTTTTTTACGATATAATATATTAGTAGGTTTATTAAATAGATATTGAATATTTAAACTTCAGAACATGTATTATTTTAACATTATTGTGTAAATATTATACAACAGAACTTTAAAAAAATTTGATTGGAAGTTGGAACGTTTGGATTCATGCCTTGTCCGTTAACAGTTCACATATTAATTTAATCTTATCTAAAAAAAAAACGTATTTAATCGGATTTATCGCACAGTTTCATGTAACCGTTAGAAAATTGAAATTTATGTACAAAAACTGAAAATAAATTTATCCATGTTTAATATTTTTGTTAAACAACATTAGAAGTTATTTTGAATTTTATATTTGTGCTCTTATAAAATGTAAAATTAATTTTATATTTTTTTAATTTTTTTAAAGTTATTTATTTTTTATACAGTTTTATAGCTAACTTTCTGTTGTTTTTAAAAATCATTACCCAATAGGTATTCTCTCTACTTATATGAGAAACCCTGTACTGCATTTCCGAATCTTGTGTGTTAAACTTAAATATTGTATGATGTTTAGCTACAAAATAATTTGAAAATTTTCGTAGTTAAGACGAATTTGTTCAAAATTTAAATTTCAGTCAATTATAAAAAAAAAAATCATGAATATGTATGATTTAATATTTAAATTTTGGTATAAAAACAATTTGTTAGAAAATTTGTATTACATTTTCAAGCTTTTTGTCAAAGAAAAGATAATTTATTAAAATAATTTATTAAACCTTATTATACCTATTATATTTTATTTTATTAACATTATTGATTTAAGAAATTAAAAAAAAATAAATCAAATTTAAAATATCTATAGGCCATAAGTAAACTACAGTAACTTAAAATTAGCCTAAATATTTTGAAATGACAATTGTGTATGGTAAGTAATAATAGTACCTAATAGAATGTTTATACCGTTAATAGTTTTTGAATTAAGATGAATACCAAAAATCTTTTAAGGAGAAATCATTTTATTGCGTTTGAAAATTATAAAATGTCATCAATATTTTAACTTTAAACGTTCATCAAATGTTTATGTGGCTATTTACATTACCTACACAACAATGATAGTCACCAAAAAAGTGAGTATGTATTTTTTTACATAGTTCAAGGTAATCAGAAAACCAAATTGTTTTACTATTTTTAACGATATAATATTTTAAGTTTTTTACCATTAAAATTTCTACATTTGGTTTGACGCAGCGCGTTGGCACTTGGCTGCTCCCAGTCTCGCAATGCGACTGAGAGTAAGTAACACCCACAGCTACTAGCTCCCGGATGGGAGACCACCCGGGTTCATTGTTGTTAAAACCTTGCCAGTTGCCACACATACATGTGTTGCTTACCTACCGTACCAACCTTACCAACCACAATGCATAACCCCTACAACAGCTAATGGCCATAGTCGCTGGGCTTAAGTACAATAAAAAAAAAAGCCAGAATATAATATTATATTATGTGCAAAAATAAAATTTTGAACAAGTAGTTAATTAGCATTTCATTTATAAGTAACTAGTAAGTAGATAGATACTTACATGAAATTAAAAATGTATAACGTCTTTAATAAAAGTAAACATATTAAAAATTATAATGATAAAAATAAAAAATAGAATACATTTTCTTCTCAAAAACGTCGTTTTGTAATGTTTTGTGATTTTGTTCAGTAAATATTTACAAAAACGTTAATACTTATCGAGAAAATGAGTGTCAATACCTATGTTTAAAAAATAATCACTTATAATTTTATTAGGTACTTATATATATTATATATTACGATGCTTTGTCCTTATAGCTGTTATTATTATCGCATATGTCAACGCCATCGTATATATTATTAACCCGCACTGGGCAAACATTTTAGTTATATGGCTTTCACGCGTGTGTAATTGTCGGTTTCTCTACACCCTCCATGCATAATCAGTAAAGCGTGACCCCAGACGAGTTTTATACCAAAATCGAGCATAATAGTCATCGAACATACGCGACTATATATTTTGACGTTATTGTCAAAAAATTCAACAATTTTTCAATTTTTCAATTTTTTTTTATGCATCTACAAATTTATATAGATATCGATTTTCGTCGTCCCACCGCGGCTCAACGATGGGTCGCGTACAATAATAATTTTACGAGAAGGCGTCTGGTATAATATGACAATAGCTGCGAGTGTATATGCCAAACGTTGATGACGTTTTACGAGAGAAAAATCGTGTCCATAGACAATAATAATAACAACGCGATCCTTCTATACAATTCGCACCCTATCTGACCACGCTCCAGCACCCTATATACTCGTGTATATTAATAATAATAATAACGTGACCCACGCTCGTCGTACAATATTATCGCACGCACGTGTGTACCCTCATCGTATAATATTAATATATTATTATACTTAACACACAACCCACACTTACACACACACAAACCCACACACACATACATACAAACACATATTATGTACGTATATAATGAGCACCGAATTACAGCGCGTAGTTATTGTTATTATTATATGGCGTGCGCGCGTGTGTGTCGTTATAAGGATATAGCGATACCTGTATTATATAAATATATTATACCTATATATATATAGATATAGGCTGGTGTATGGAAGGATAGTACGCGGAGGAGAGGACGAGAAGGAGAGACGTCGCGCGAATGACGTTGTGGAGGGAACTGCGCACCGGAGATAAGTGCGGCGGCGATAAGTTTAAATATTTGCCGACTAAAAACCAACACCCCTTCGTCCAAAAATAATAATGTACTCGCGAACGTATATATGGTCGCTATAATGTGGTTACGCACCGCGCGAATAACCGTAAGTCTTAGAGGTCTCATAGGCGTACACACTTATTACCTATACATATAGTGCACATATACTAATATAATATCATATACTTCTCGCGCGTCTCTTTCATCGGCGACCCTGCAAGTCGTTTAATTATTATTATTATTATAACCTCTACCAGACACGCGATATGCGAGCGTGAAAACGTTTTGTTTGCAGGGTAACCGCGGCGGTCGGTGATATTGCCACGTCATATTGTAATATACGAAATGGGCATTTGATAATCAACCACCACTCGGTGTGTTCAGTGGAGGCGTATTTACGATCTAACTGGCGGGGTGGTGAGAGGGGGAGGTGAGACGATGAACAAAAAAAAAAATCGCACTTTGGATTTTACCCTGTGTGTTGTACCTGCATTTAACTATACTGTAAGGTTTAACCTAATGTGGTCATCCGTCTGACAAACAAAATTGTAAAACATATTGCAATTTTTTTTCTCCGTATTCTCAAAAAATTAAATGCATTTTATTTTTGCTCTACGAAAAAAAATTAAATGTTTTCGCATTGCATACTTTAGGAGTACTCGTAGTTCTATCTGTAATAATTCATATAATTTATATGAATGAGATTTACTAAACTATAGGATATGAATGTCTGCTGGACGTCAGTATATTTTGAGTACCTAATCTACTCGTACAAACCTTAAAACAATATATTATTTTTATTTAATAAATCAGTGTTTGTAAATTGCAATTGGTATCATAATAATATTTTATTTCAATACGTTTGGAAAATACAATGTATCCACTTTGAATATCTATGGTAAAACAAGTTATTTAAATATCGAGGGAAATTAGTCAATATTCAATGAGATGCATATTCTTGACTATTTATACTTAGAAAGATAATATTTTGTATTATATCTAAATAAAACTACACACATATACGATGGTGAGGTACATAATACACTGGGTTATTTAGCTGATTGATGTATAGGTAGGGGAAATAATTTTATATCGCATGATATTGATATACCCAGCAGACTTGGGTAAAATAATTTTAAAAAGTATTTCAAATACATATTCTGAATACTTAAAAAAATAGTATTCAGAAATTATGTATTCGAATACTTAATGATAATAATATTCATAAGTATTTGGAATTCTTCACAAAAAGTATTCCAAATATTTTTCGAATACTTTTTATTAGTAGATTTAGATTTCAATAGCAAAAATATTACTTTTTCAATTCTTTGTTTATAAATGAACATTATTATAATCTTGATAACAAACACCTATCTGGCTATCTATAATCTATTAGTTATAAAATATTATATTAAAATTAATATTGGATGTTAAAAAAGTATTCCGAATACTGTACTCAGAATACTTGTAAAATGTATTCAAAATACCGTATTGAATACTTTAAAAGAAAAGTATTTAAAAAGTATTAGGAATACTACCCAAATCTGATACCCAGTATAAATATCAACATGATGCCTTAAGCCATAATATATTATATATTATAATATATTATTTATATAGCATTATTAAATATTTAAAATTCTTTCAAATCAAATTTATGATATTATTTCAAGTTTTTTAAATTTTTGGATCGAACATTTCGTATGACAAAGAAGTTGAGAATATTATCAATGGTGGGGAGTCAATTTTTACATTTCGTTAGAAAATATTTATTTTGGAATAACTGCAAATTCAAACAACAGTTGTAACAGATGCACCTTGAACTTCATAGTATAATAAATTGTATAGTAGTATAGAAATAAAGTATATACTAGCTAGTTCTGATGTATGACTTATCACTTTCCGTCGATTTTAAGGATAAACATGAGCTACTATTATAATAGCGGATATAATATCACTTTTTACCCTATGGTATTAGGATCTAACTACCTATATATATATTTATATAATAATATTATATATATCATCGATGGACCAAAAATATTATAAGCTTATTACTAGGGCCACGCACATGAATAAATTAAACGGAACCCATAATAGGTACCCCTTTTAAAAATTCCAACAACTGATTTAACCGAAACCCAAAAAACTCTCTGGCTTGGTTAACCACAAACCCGAACAATAGTTAAAATTAAAATCTATTGCATAAAATATGTGACGTATAGTTGATGATGAATTCAAGTGATCGTGTTTCCTTCATTATTTTATTGTAGTTGCCTAATATACTTTAAATGAATATTTACTTGAAAAAATAATTCCAAGGTATATAATCTAGTCAACTCTAAGTAGATGATTAATGAAATTATCAATTATAAAAATAGATTTATTGTGATAGAAAAAAATCGAATTACACTTCTTATTAACGTTTACTTGTACACCATTACAAACAACACTAATCTCGAAAAAAGCTAAAGTCTTATTGTAATTTTAAGCCAGAATCCAATGAGTTAATATTATAGTTTAATTTAAAATAATCTGTATACAATATACATACTTAAATTTGTAAATTAAAAATCAAAACCAACAACGTTTATGAGTTCATGACGTACAAACAATAATGGAGAAATTCATAAATATGATCATCCTGAAGTACACCCGAGGGAACTGAAATTTTTTTCGAAACACATTAATTTAATCTTTTTTTTTATATATATATATAAATTAACCAACTCAATTAACACCATTCAACTTCAACTTCGATAAACTAACCAATACCATGTGGTTAGCCGTATCAAATACTCTACTGCCTCTACTGATATCTCTATATTTTAGTACTTACTGCATTCAACTTATTACATTACTAAACCTTATATTTCTAATAAAAAATGAATTTTAAATTTTATAATGCATGCGCGGGTTTGTTTTCTAGGCGAGTGTCAGTTTACTGAGTTGTAGTTTTTGACTTGATAATTTTTATTCATGAAAAAATACGCTTACAAGTATAAGTATTTCCAAAGAGAGAAATCGTTTATAAAGCGTTGTTTTGTAAATTTCGATATGCCCTCATATCTATCTAATTTGAATACAAAATTTAAAGTTCAACGTTATCATACTATTTCTTTTAATATTGTGCTGTTCTGTGAATCAATAATCTCCATTGGCATATTATTTTCTGAGACATCTTCAACTGATAATGAAAACGGAATTGAAAACAAATTAAACAGCTTTTCATTAGCTTTAAAATCTTAGAACTTTGAATGAAACGTGAGTTTTAAATCAGAGATTATGTGTATTTTTCCGCACTGATGTGGCATTGAATTTTTATAAACATGGAAAGTGTGCAGTGAATTTCTTTTTCAGCTATATCTCCTAAAAGAGAAGATTACTTTCATAGGATTTAGTATAAAATAGTTGAATAAATTATAAATTAATTTGTTTTGACGTTCCAGGCATAAATTCAAGTGAATTTAATACCCGACAGGTCGGCAAAATAATTTGGAATTATTAATAGTCGTTCAGCAATTTTTGATTTACTATTCGTCACGTCCTGCACATTAATAACACGTATTTCCATTTTTATCAAAAATCATTTATTGATTTAATAATATCATTACATTATAATCGCCTTGGTTCTTGCTATCTACTTTTTTTGAAAACTCAGTTTTATGTGGGATCGAATATCCTTGAATAAAAGACAATCAAATGTATTTTCACTCTTATTCTATATGAAAGATCCATGATACCTAAGGATAATTGTAAAATAGAGTGGAATAAAATATTATTTAAGTAAAGGTGAGATAGAATCAGAAAGTAAATGAGTTCAAATTTTTGGTCATTTTTGGGTTAAGTATTAAAATTAATTTTTTGTTCTTAATCATTTTAACATATTTTGTTCGGTAAGTAAAAGCTCTAAAATTCGGTGGGCTGGTAATTATGCTATCCAGCGCTGTTTATAAATTATAAATTATAATTTACTTAACTTTTAATCAATGTACCTAACATATTTATGTTTCATTGATTATTAGATTTTATTAAATTTTATTATAATTTAATGTTTTATTTATTTTTATAAGATTGATGTCCACATAAGTATATATGTATATTGTATTCAAATATATTAATATCTTTTATTTTCAAGTAAATAAAACAAATATACCTATTAATACTATAATATTCCCATAAATGACATCCCTTACTTCAAATAATTCTTTATTATTTAACAATATAGTATTCAAATTTTCTCGGTCTTGCCCAATTTTGTCAACATTTAAAAATGTTTTTAAAAAAATTAATTTTTTTTATTTTCCCGATTATTTTGAAAAGTACTGGACATTTTAATCTTTTAAGTCCTCTAAAGTACTAACTAGTACTACTGTAACTAGATACAATTTTTGACGAGAAACTACCTATGGAATGATTAAGGATCAAACTATCTAAGTATTTTTCGAGGTATTTTTCTTGGTAGGTACTGAGTATAGACACACAAATAAATAAAAAATATAAATCATTGTAAAACCAATACATTTTTCCTGATGAAATGAATGATTATAATTTATAACCCATTTATTAATAATTAACTTAGTTACTACTTACTAATGGTTATATAATTATATTATTATAACTTAGAAGCAACCAAATTTTCATTTAATATTTTTTATTCCCGTGTTTGAACCAGGAACTGAAACTTTTTTAAAAGAACCTTTTTTGGAACCGGGACCCTTTGAATATTGGGAACCGAAACCTCACCGAAACCCTTGTTTAAATTAATTTAAAACCGGAACCTTATCGGAACTGATACTTTTACTTAAAAACTTTTTTTACATAAGTATAAAACTAAAACAGGTAACAGATTTTAATTTTTTATGAACCGAGAATAAACCAAAACCTAAATTTTAGTTTTTTTGGGAACCAATCAGAAACCGAAACTGAAATTTTAGTTTTTCTGGAAACCAAACAGGAACCGGAAACGTACAAATCATCAAGGTACCAATCCCTGGTTTGAACAACTGAATACAACCATACCTCCAAAACGAAAAATAAATAATATTGTTGTAAATTCTTTCTTGTAACAATATATATTATGCTATTTTATATACAAGTATAATAATAGTGAAATTTACCGTAACGCTATGAAGCGTTACTACCCCTATGGTGGGAAACATTTCCCTCCCTTTCTACGTGATCTATCGAGGAAGTATATTATATCAGCTATCTATGTTGTCAATGTTTTGAACGTTATGTCATTTACTGTAACAGTAGGGCATGGTTTGAATATTTTCTACCATTCAATTGATATAACATATTTTATACGGAAGACGACGACTCCCTTCTCTACAACTTTGATTCATACGTGCGTACTATCGAGAAATGTACGTGCAATCATGACGAAACAAACCTATTCGGCTATATTAGTATACATGTATACAATACACGTCATAACATGGTGTAACAAAAGACCTGACAAATGAAAAGTAAAAAATTGATAGGTACTAGTTAAACGTATGACATCAATAAAATTATGAAAATTGTATTATGATTCAAATTAATTTACTATAAAAATGTTGATTTTTAAAAAATTGGTAAAAATAAACTAATTGACTTAAATAAATAATTTTACCATTAACATTTTTCAATAATTTGATTTATAAAATTGGTTAGGTACTTAGAATTTTCCCAAAAAAATAAATAATTCTTACATTCAATACATATTAATTAATGATACATTCATTTTAAATTTATATTAAATAACATTTTGCAAATAAAATTACTTATTAGAATATGCATGTTTATAAGCGCAATCACATTAAATATACAACATAACATTATTTATTTGGAATCCTTGATGCATAAAACAAATGTAGCTTACTCTGCTATTTTTATCTTTATACATTACACATACTATGGTCTACGATAATATTAGCACAAGCTTAGGCTATATAATATATCATTTGTGACGTGTAGGTATATTGATCGACTATTAGCTGGATGGGACTTAAAACATTTGACCTGCAGGAATAGTTTTAAAAATAACGACTCTGCTATACGGTAGGAGTCAACTGTACATATATACCTATAATATTAATTACCGTAACTGTAATGGATGTGTTAAATTTGAATTCGATGATAAATCATTGTATTCGAAAATGATTCTGAGCGGAGACAGGCTGTTTGATAATTATCATATTATAATTATTAATATAATATAACTAAATAAATATAACTAGGTAGTAATGTAGGTGTTTTACTATTTGTAGTAATGCGTAATAAATTATTATATATTATACCCAATGTTCTAAGTGTTTTAAATATCTCATTGTGTATATAAAATATAAATAATAATATACTAATAGCGTATATAGGTACTCTGCATGTAGCTTAAAAATACTAATATTGGAAAGCCCGAATGGGGTGAATGTATAATTTTATTATTATAATTACAGACGTTTTCAACTCTAACCACTGCACAAGCTGCAGTAACTGCGCTCTACAATATTATAATAATTATGATATTATTATATATTGATATTATTAGTATGACGTGTTGTGCACGAACCTGTGCAGCCCGTCCCGCCTGTAACGTTCAAATTTCTGAGAATGTTACACACAATATCCGATTCGACTGTCGAGGGTACTGTCGCGGAATTAAATTATTTCAATAAAACGAATTATTCGAGTTTATAATTACATATCCGAGCGAGCGACCGAACGTCGCGTCGTCTCACAATTCAAATCTCCCGGCGGTTGTCATGCAATTCACGGCTGCGCAACGGCGCGGATTTCAGCCGAAATCGAATTTCGTCAGTCGTCCTAATTCGATTTTTACATCTCGCTATGAATAATATTATATATTATTGTCATTTGGCCGACTCGTCATATAACTGCTACCACGCTCGTCTCATCTGTCACTGGTTATAGTCTCGTCGGTATATATTATAATATGCATGTATTCGTTAATGTTTTTATCTATATAACATGTATATGATATTAATATGTTGATTAAGTTAGGTAAATTATTCGTAAAATATCATATAATGTATAACGTGCAATTGGATTTTAGCAGCATATCTGGCGTACAAATACAATGAAACTGCCATATTACGAAGTCCCGCGAAGAACAAAAATAATTCGTATTATAAATGATTTTGTTAAATAGAATTAAAACAATTTGGTTCTATAATTTTGTAGGATTCTTAAAATTATTTCGTTAAACAGAAAATTATGTTTAGTTTTAATATCGTTTTATGGGAGTTTCACTGTATTATAAAATATAATATACGCTCATCATGTACCTATGTGTGTATACGACTTGGTTGCCAAGTTTTTTTTTGAAAATTTCAATTGCCTGCCATGAGATTTTATTTGAGATCTCAAAAAAATTACTAGTACTGAATATTGAGCCTCCGTATGAGATCTCACTGAAATCGATTTTAGTGAAATTTCCTACGGAGTCTCAATATTCGGTTCTTTTTAGTCGGATTTGAAAAGTACAGTGTTGCCACTTTCAGATGGTGTAACAAGCATGCAGATATCATTATTAGTTTTTTTTTTATCAATTTTTTTTTGAATCGTCAAAACTTTTGCGAAGTAAACCTATGAAAAAACCCCGTGGCGGCAGGGAGTAAACTGGTGAGATCTCATACAAGAGCTCATGGCGGTCAACGTGTTAAACAGACTGCAGCTATAACATTTAATGCAGCTAGTGACCATCGCTTCTCCACGATCTTCCCTCCGATATCGATTGAATTTGAACTTATCACATTTTTTTATAACTTCTTGAACATTTCTATATATTTTAATGTGTACCAATAAGACGAAAAGACTAACGCCTTCACCACCCCAAGCGTTATGACTGGAAATACAATTTTGAAAATTTATGACTTGGGTACACGATCGTTAATAATTATCAAAATACCAATATAATCATTGACTGAGTATAATAATACATAATTTATACAGGCCCGTCATCTAGGACTAATTTATTATAATCGTGCGCATGGGTAAAATAACATCATGGTCTATATTATGCTCTTGGGAATCCATAATATTGTTGGAATCACGAACCTAGAATAGAGTTATGAATTCTCGGTAATACCTACTACTACGCATATAAGTAACTACCATAATTTCGTTTACAGTTTGAAAATTCATACCTAGCTGTAAAGGAATTATTTAACGAAAATAAATGTATACCTAATCAAACAATCAATAATAATAATTATACATCCGAATTTTATGTAGACAAATGAAACACAGTCGTACGCAACACGTTCAAAAACAAACATTTTAAAATCTACTACGAAATATATATATATAATAAATGTTTAATATATTATTATTAAAGTGTTGTAGTGTTGTACATTACTCCAGTTTCAAATATGGAATACTTCGAAATTTTTACGAAGAAAAATAATATTTGGTTTGGTGTGACCATAATAATAATGATAATAATATACAACACAATCCTTTGAACAATATACATGCAACAGGTGGATATTTTACGAGCTCAGAGATATTAAATCATTATCCCAATTTTATAATTATTATCTATTAAAAAATTTATCCATATGCCCAAATAATGGGTTTGAATAAAATGTGCACCGCTATAATACAAACCAGTACAATAGTGTCAATAATACTGCCACATCACCACTGTGACCACGCCTGTCCGTGATCAATATTATTTTCAGTAGTTAAGTATAATAATTATTGTTATTGACACATATTATATACGTGGGTAATTATTTATTTATTTTTACATTGCTTTTAAACATGTCACGCATGCATCGTAAACATCGTAAGTCGTAACGCGTTAATATTACAATTTATATGGTTTATCCTTTATGGCTTTTATCATTTATGGCTCTTAGATATGTAAGTGAAATATGAGCATTGTATATGCCGAATAACTGAAATTTTAATCTTCGACTCTGTTGGACAATATGAACAGGTCTGACGACTTGTAGGCCGATGTTCCTATAGGTTGATTCAATTATTTCTCTCGCAAATATTTAGTATATCCACGTAATTTGTACGAATTTGCTTGTCCCTATTCAGAATTTGTATCACATCGGTTCGACTAGAAAATCGATTTTCGATGTTTGAGTGTGATTGTGTGAAAGAGGGGAGGGCTGGAAAAACAGTTGAATGTGAGGGTGGCTGGGAAAACGTACGAATAAGTAGCACCCCTAATTCTAGAATGTTATTCGGGATATTCCAATAGATAGGTACAATAAGTCCAATAATTCAATGATTTTTTTTCTACTTAATTTTTAAAAAAGTGTAAAATTTGAATCTTTTACAATAGTTAAACACGTGTAAGCGCTTGGACAATGTTATCAGAGTAGCCCTACACTAATTATTTTTACACAATTGTATGTCAATCCAAACCAACATTTTTAATAATTCATAATTTTACAATGATTTATTTTTTATTTCTTGAACTTCTGTATTTAACAACTAATCTCAGCTAGTCAGCTCGATTGTTATTTACATCAAATAATAGTGAAGTAAAACTACAATTTGTTTCGTTATATTTTTAATTTTTTTTAACGACAATATATATTTTTAATTTCATATTCCTAAGCAGAAAATTATTCAGAGTACTTCGATAAATAAAAATCGTATACATAAAACACGTTAAAAATTCTATTTTTATGTATCGAAGTACTCAGACAAATATTCTGCATCGGAATATGAAATTAAAAATGAATACTGTCGTCCAATCAAATAATAAAATTAAAATTATATATATTCACTACAGATTATAGAAAATATAATATTTTTATTAAAAAATTCTGTTTTGAAATAACAAATTATGTTAAAAAACATTTTCAAAAAAATTTTAATTTTTTAAAATAATTAATGTGAACATTACTCGTGCTACCCCCTATATTATATTAAATTTGAATAGACATTCTAAAATAGCATTGTTTTCCATCAAACAAAAGAAAAATAGTTTAAGACTCAACAATGTTGTAATTATATTATACTATATTACTATATACTAATATAGTATATTATATAAATATATTTTGTCCAAAGAGTGAATACGGTTGTGTTTTGTATTTTGTATATTTCCATTAAATTCATTTCTTCTGTCTACTTAATTGTCAGTTTAATTATATATACTTATATTATAAGTGAAGCAATAACTACGTGTCTAAAATGTGTGGCGAATAAGAGAAGATCCAAATTATAACAAAACTACGGGAATCTTTAGACCATTATTATTATCACTTAGATATCTTCAAATTTCTTATTATTTATAAAATATTCATTATGCAGCAGAAAGATTAATCTGTAAAATGCCACAGTCAATTTTTTGACTAAATTGTATATTAATACCTATATTACTGTATCTTGTTTTATCAATAAAACAATTTTAAAATCATTCCAGTAAAAAATTACATGAAAATTGTAATTTTTTCGGATAGGCAACCAACACAAACCATCAAATATAATATATAATATAAAAAATATAAATCCACTATAAGCACTTTTCAAAAAATTTAATTTAATATTAATCTATTTTATAATAATTTTGATAATTGTTAAATGTAACTATAATACCTACAGTTATATAGATAAGTTATAACTTATTATAATACAATTATGCTATGTGAGACATTTAAATGTCATTTAATCTTTAATAATTATAAAAGTAGGTAAGTACATGTACTATCAAAATATGGCAATATTATGTGTAATTTATAAAATCGAGATTTATATGTTTTCCTAAAAGTTTTATGAAGTACCTATTATGATTATTGATCGACCAATTTCCCCGTCAAACATCAACACGTTTATTTAATATTCCATTATACCCACCTATAAGGGTTTGTACATAAAAGGCTATAATATTATATTTTCAGAGATTTATCTTTTACTATATTCCCTCAAACACATCCACACGTGTCTGTATGTTTATCCCATTATTATTTATGACTCATGTAAAACACATTTTGTGATGCTCCCAAGTCCCAAAACCTGATAGAATATTTCAAATTGTTAAGTAATGCACGCGTGAAATATTATACAATATTGTTTTATTTTTATTTCTCGATAACATCAACCGATAGGTGTACAATACGCATATTTGTTGGTTTTACATTCTGAGTGGAACGATGAATGTATTGATTTTACAATGATGTGTGTTTTTTTTTGTGTCTGTGTACACGATAAGTAGTCGAAATAATACTTCGATTTTCAACTTCAGTATCTTGTTCGATCAGAAAGTGAATATCGTTGGTGCATTGGGGAGGTCAAAATTTAAATTTCCCAGTAATTTTCAAAAGCGCCAAGAAAAACCAAAGAAAAATTAAGGAAAACGGGAATTTTTACGCAAAATCGATTTTTCACAAAATTGAATTTGGTTTTTGGTGTAACTTTAAAAAAAATGACCGTAGATACATGCAATTTTGACTGAATGTTTATATTAACATTTTCTATACACCATAACATTTTCAAAATGTTTTGATTCATTTTGAACTGTTTAGAGACATTTTCATTTTCCATTTTTTTTTAGTTTTTTTTCTAAAAATATCAATTAAATTTTATTTGTTGATTAAAAAAGCTTGAAAATTTAATAGAAGGCTCCAAGTATATTGTTACAATGACATTTGAAAAATATTAAAAATCCTTAACCACAGTTTTTTTTTTTATTATTATTTAAAGTTCAAAAATTGACATAATATGTAAAAATCACGAAAATTAGCAAATTATTTCGAGTTTATAATTCGTAAAAATTTTTCTTTTGAGAACTAAGATTTTAAAATGTAATACAAGATTCCTTATAGGATAATATACCTTTATCAAAAAAAAAAAATGTCTATAAGAAACTCAAATTATATTTTTATGAGCGTTTGAAATTTATATTTTTACAACATTTGATAAACGCTCGATTTCTCATGTGACGATTTTCTTATTTTATTGTAATTAAAAAACGAATGACTGTACATATTTGAAAATTTTACTGAATGTTTATATTAGCATTTCCTATACACCATAAAATTTTTAAAATATTTTGACTCTTTTTTAGCTGTTTACGGACATTTTCGGTTTTATTTTTTTTTAGTTTTTTTTTCTATAAATATCAATAAAGTTTTATCTGTTGGACCAAAAAGTGTAAAAATTTAATACAAAGCTCCTGATATATTGCTACAATATCAGTTGAAAAATATTAAAAATACATAGGCACAATTTTTTTTTATAAGCATTTTAAGTTCAAATTTGGACAAAATTACATATTGTAAAACGCGTTATAAGTACATAATGGATATTGTGATATGATTAATTTGGAATTTATTATAGGTACCTATTATAGGTCAATTTTTTTTTAATACCATATATAATATTATGTCTTATACCTAGACTGACATACCGTCTCCGCTCAGAATCGTTTTTCTTATACAATGATATTATATCATTGAATTCAAATTTAATTCCGTCCATTATACAGTGTATAATATAATAATATTATAATATTATAATATAATCATTACCCACTTGTAATCTATTGTACAGCAGAGTGACATCCACTTACCCACCTTTTTTTTTATAAGCTTCTAAGATTGATATTATAGTTTACCGCCATTTAATAATATATTCGAAAAATATATTTATAATAAGTGCATTTTTAGTACCTATGGAGATTAGTTTATACCACATATTTTAATTCATTATAAATGGTTTATAAATTATAGTTGTTATATTTAACTATAATTTTGAAAACAATCACCAAATTAAAAAATATATAAATATTATGTTGGAACTGTTATTATAATTATTATACGTAGAAATAATGTAATAATAAATTATCACCCCTATAAATCCATTGTCAGACATAAAATATTAATTAAAATATTATAAACTATGTAGGTACTTAGTCTTGCAGACGATCGAAATACCATTGGATTTATTTTTACGCATGTACATATTTTATTGACTTTTAAACAAAATATGTAAAATTCAACGTCTAAAATTATGTTTCAAAAAGTTTTTCCAAACAATCTAAACAAACTCATATTAGCATTATAATGATATTATGATGAAATATTAAAATTTAAAATCAATAAATATGTTATTCTAAAGTAAGTTAGATGTATATTAATTGGCAAAACAATAAAAAAAAAATACAATGACAGATGAACTATGAAAAAAATAAACTGTAAATAAATAATTTCAATACTATCCATTTTTATGTCAGTTATTTTTAATGTAATCAACTTTGGAGTGTAGACGGTATTTTTATTTTTGTCAGTATTATCCCAGTGTATATGCAAATAAAAATGAATGTATATATATCTTGCGTTTTTACAAGGATAATACGGTACAAATTAAACAAAAATAAATATGGAATATAAAATGTATTCATCGCCGAAAACTAATTTAACATTTAGTCGTACGACAGTATTATGTCAATATATTATATAGCTTCTGCGATATTGGAAAAAAATTAATGTAAATGTATCTTATGCATGAAATAAAATAATTGCCTCGGTAAGTGAGATTTATGTGCAGATGACACCTAATGATTGGATTATGAATGCCAAAAGGGTTTGATATAGAGTGCTCTGGTAAACTTTGGATTTATAGGGCACGAGGGACGCCACGGAAATGGGTAAGCCGCCAAACTAAACCATAATTTTTCTTTGGAAGTTATCGGACCCAAGAGTTTCAAGATGATACGTCATTATATTGCCTTAACACATATTATTTTAAGAGTAAATCTATATTATCTTTCGTCTTGTTTATATGCGAATAAATCACGTGAATTAATTTAGTGGAATGGTTCGGAAGTTATACAGAATGGTTACATATACTATAACATACTTCACGGCTTCTGTGGCTCATAAACATTATAGATTATTATTATATTACTGTCGTTTTCGAACGAACGCCGAAGCGTATAGGTACCTAAAAGATAGTTTTTAATTTTTAATTTTTTTTTAGTGCTTGATGGGTAGCGTGGGACTGCACTCCTTATTTGAAAAAAAATATTTATGCGTACCCCTTTTAATTATATCCTTACCAATTAGACATTTTGAAATACCTATTCAAGTACGCAAAAATTATTTTACTCTATTGCCATCATCCTCCTATTTTTTTTTCCCTAATCAAGCACTGCGTACCTGTTAAAAGTACGACATTATATTAACACAATATGCTCAGAATACTTAGAAGATTAAACTATGAAATTATATTATGATATTGTTGCAATATCAATGCCCATTCTAATATTGTTGCAGTTGGACAGTGTCTACTTGTTGTCGGCTTCTCTCGAGACGAATTATATAAAATATCGACGTGAACACAACAACGGCAATGGACGTTTCGCTCAAACTTTCATGAGTCTTAATAACGTTTTATTCGAGGCAGTGCTGCTGTAGTAGGCACGCGTTGCAGCGTACGCAATCTATGAAAACTATCGTCGAAGAAAATATAAAATGCAATTTAGATACTGCAGGAATAGTTTCAATCCGCTGATGGTGGCTCGATGTGATGGGATAATAAAGACTGCGCATCGCATCATATTATATGCATACAGAGTGATTCACCACGCAAGAACACCCTCTTTTTCTTCTTCAATAATGACTAGTTCTTCGAAATCTGATTTTTGGAATTACTTAATAAAAGTACTTATTCAATCATATTTTAAAATTGATGCTATGCGCTAAGTGATGCTATAGTTTTATAATTAATTTGTTTTGATGTAAACAATAAACGATTGGGA
Organism: Acyrthosiphon pisum; assembly: GCF_005508785.2. NCBI lineage: Eukaryota > Metazoa > Arthropoda > Insecta > Hemiptera > Aphididae > Acyrthosiphon > Acyrthosiphon pisum. Next base: position 7,419,406 of record NC_042493.1, on the reverse strand, counting down.
AACAACCACGGAATTTAAAATAAAATAAAAAATGACGGATATGTAATCGAACGTTTGATTGATCGCAAAATACAACATTTATTTGAGGTCCAAGAATCACGACGATGACAATATTATAATATGATCCGGAATGTATACCGGCGTTGTATACTTGTATTATACTTAATATAAAATATTGTATAATATGTATAAATGTAAATATATTAGCTATATATGTGTTTATGTAATGGGAGTTCCTCGTTTCAAGCAGATATTCAATGTGCACGTTGTACACATACAATAGCAGCTGCAGCCGCCTGGTTAATAATTACCCCAAACTGAGTTCTGAAAAGAGAAAACTTTCTATTCAGAAAAGTTGTTAGTTTCACTTCCCTCTGAAAGTCTGAACGCTATAATATAATAGGTACGCGAGTAATGAGTATGTATATAAGACTGTACGTATACTGTATACCTACTGCAGTGTTGACCCAACTCATTAGTTGGCCACCAGTACAATCATTATTGTTCCTAAATATGCAATTTTGTTTTTTTATTTGAATTTCTAGAAATGCAATACATTAACCTACCTATCAACATACCTACGTTTTATAAAATTGTAAAAGGTTAAATTCCCAGGTACGAATGTCATAGCTTCAGAGCCCGGAACTCGAAGACCTTAAAAAAAAATGTTTACCACATTTCAAGTGCATACATATGCGTAAAGAGTTGTACCTAGTTAAAATACGATATTTTGTTATTGTTCTACTTCTGTTTCAATTTATATAGAAAAAACTATTACAAATTAAATTTGAAAATGTTTATATAAACATCCTTATATATTTTCTATAGATAAGTTTTCAGTGTAGTCCTATACTTCTTTACGTACTAAATTACAGTGTCATCCAATAGTATGCTGCCAAATATATGCTTTCTGAAAAAAAAAGTTTGGGTAAAGCGTAATTCATCAATATGTCATAACATTTTGGCTTATTGGAATGAAAAGAATAATTAACAATTACATGTAACCGGGAAACTGTGTTTCTGATTTAATGGACTCTGAATAACTTAATTAATTAATATACTGTTTTTACATTATATAATAGTACGTATATTAGTAGGACCGTTCGTGTGAATACTTTATCAGTTAAAGTACGTTTTGCGATTCCATCAATATTTTCAACCTCAGTTTGTTTTTCTATCTGATCACAGTGAATAAAGTGCTATGATTTTCAGTATTCACGTATACACAAAAGCTCCTAAAGTTTTCCATTCCAAGAAGTTATCGAATAAAGTGATTTTTGGATTCGTTAGGGAGTGGGTTACATATTGTGTGGGGACATGCAATAAACTATGACATAAATCGATAAGGATAAAAAAATGTTTTTTTACCATTTTGGTATTCTTTGAATTAAAAATTAAATTTAGTTATTCTGAATTCAAAAATGTGTATTGCTTTGTTATAGATAGTATACTTAATATTTTAACATAACGTCCAAATTGTCACATATATTATATATGTTACCGGCAATATGGATAATCCGGTATTTTTCAAAATACCTAGGCATTATATAAAATGCCAAAAATATACATAATACGGGCTTTGCCTAGGTACCTATTATGTATAATGCCCGACGTGGAGAAGGAAATATGATAAAAATAAACAAAATTGGGTATCGCCTATTACCAACGACTTTACTTATCGTTTATCTTAAATGCGCGTACCGTGTCCCCGGTTGTGCACAATTTGATGCAATAAAGATTAAAATTCTTATCCTACTATAATAATAATTCTGAGGAACTATATATTGACGTACGTATAATTTGATTACATTATCGTCATTTACGTGTCTCGTAGCGGTGTGGCATTACTATAGATACGATTAATATGAAGTCAAAGTTTTACGATGAACTACATACAAATCGTAAAAATTTGGCTGAAAATACTAGTTTTTTGTCTGATAAACGATATAATGAGTTGATAGAAATTATTTTAGAACTTAAAGCTGGAAGTAAGAAAAAACAGCCTAAAGAATTCCGTTTGATTAAAAGGTAAGAAATTCATATAAGAAAAAAATCCCTAAATTACTTTTATAAAATACAACCAACTATTTTATAAGCATTTAAATTTTGGACTTTGACAAAATACTGAAAAATCACAAACTTGCGACACCCACTTGCCCACCTTTTTTTTATTTAGATTTATTTTTATTAATAATTTATACTGTCGTAGGTATGACGTGCTGGTTGTACAAGGAAAAACTAAACTTATATTTCCTGTAAAATATGACAATGTTGTGCTGTATTATGTGCCCAACAGTGAGCTGTTTGATGTTTTACAAACCACACACGTGTCAATAGGAATTCAAGGAACTTGGAAATAAATATAAAAAGATAACACGTAATGACATTTTTGACACATTTTTGAATTTTTGTGAACCATGTCAATAAAAACAAAAAGGCTCGAAAAAAGGAGTAGTAGTTAAACCAATAATATCTTCTGACTTTAATTCCCGATGCCAAGTTGATTTGATAGATTTCCAGTCTCATCCTGATGGGAAATTTAAATTCATTAGGGTGTACCAGGATCACCTCACGAAGTTTGTTGTTCTCAAACCCCTCGAATTTAAGCAAGCTGAAGAGGTAGCTTATAACATTATAGATATTTTCACGTTGCTTGGAGCTCCTACTATTTTACAATCGGATAATGGACGAGAGTTTTCGAACCAAATAGTATCTAATTTAAGAAACATGTGGCCCGAATTAAAAATAGTACATGGCAAACTGGTTCTGAAGCAGTTATACACCAGAAGTCAGTTCACAGTATGTCAGAAAAAGCTACTATAAATTTACGAGGTTCCAACAGACATAGAAGTGGCGTTACGAACAGTCGCAAAGGAACAGTCGACAGGAACTGGCCAAGGATTTTTAAAATGTATTTGTAAGACCAAGTGTCAAAATAAAAAGTGCATTTGCCTTAAAAATAATGTTTTGTGCACTTCAAAATGCCATTTTTCTACAACATGTTGTAATAAGTAGCTAGTAGCTAAAGTAAAATGTATAAATAATAGTACTTAATATAACAATAATATTAAAAATATAATAATAATAGATAAAAATTAAATTTTGTAATACGAGTAATAATATATAATAATTATAAGAATCTTAATTTAATATTGTAACATATTATGATAATTTTTTTTTTTTACTTTGCCTAAAAAAAATTTATATTTTACATAATTATGTATAAAATAATATTGAAAATCATAAGTTTTATTTACATTGCCTAAAATAGGTCGGCAGTATGCATAATGCCTAGATATTTTGCAAAATACTGAAATTATCCATATTGCCGGTGACATACACATAATATATATATTATATTGATATTCAGATATAATATGTATATTTTACTTAAAAGCGTTTATACCTTTCAAGAAAATTAGTGTTACTTCGGAAATCACTCTGTGTACTAAGAACGATCTGAATTTTATACTAGGGTAATTACTAACTTCTACATATAAATATGCAATAACATTTAGAGCAAATATATAAAATCAAATAGTAATAATACTTATTTACATAATTGTATTATATTTGGGTAAAGTTTAGTTTTACCTTTGAAAATAAAGTAAAATATTAAATTTCTATTTATTATTAAATTATCTACGTACCTAGATACTTATATATATTTAGAAATGTAAACAAAATTATTTTAATGCAAAATCTTTTGTCCATTACCTAACAATTATTATTATTTAAAACTCCATTGCACTCGCACGCATTTTAAACTAAGTGCAACATTATATTATTATTTCATATATTTTGTGATTGTAACCTATTGTAACGTCTCCTCTTCACCTCTCGCTCTCGTGGGTGTCGATTTGTCGATTTGTTTATATTAACGAGGTCTCGGAGACTCGACCTCGGTGTGTGATATTATTACTAGGGATCAGGGTTACCTTATGTGAAGCAAAGTACTCAATGTATATATATATATATATATATGTATCTGTTATTGAATATTAATGTATTGTTGTTACCTACTACAAGTTACAACAGCGAAAGTATACTTATAAATTATAACTCAGGGTTACTGATCGGGCCATGGTGTATCGTGGGTGCCGATGTCCAAATGTGGGTTGAGCTGGTCTTCTGTAGGTCCTCTCCAGGTCGTTGTCAACCATCGAGTTCCACTATCGACCATCCACTCTGACTATTGACTGCCGACCATAGATTATGACTATTGACTCTTGACTGTTTTCTATCGACTTACGACCATTCTATTTAACTATTTACCGCCAGGCGTCCCGGTCGGTTATTAACACGACGCAAGCTAAACATCGCGTCAGCAATATATATATTTCATACACAATATACATGCATTTGCCATTGCTAACACTCAGCATATTAACCGTGCTCAACGTAGGGAGTAATGTACGATGTCGATGACGACATTCGTTACACTATAAACATTATGCAACCGCCGTATACAGATATAGCAAAACAATCTATATAGGCATAAAGCGTATTAGTTTATAGGTAAATCACATATCTACACCGATACAAGAGAATTGAGAAAACTAATTGATAAGTAATTTAAAGATGAAAAAATCCTTAGTCAATTTTTAGCGATAAAAATTGAACATGTCATAATTGTTTAACTGAAAAATAATTTGCAAATGTTCGTTATTTTAATGCATGTTGTAAAAATATTAACTTTAAATGATTATAAAAAAAATCTTGCACATCTATCTTTAATGTATTTTCAACAACTTCTATAACAAAAACTTACAAGGAATCTTGTATTAAAATGCTTTTTGACGCAACAAAAATGATTTAACTAGGTACATTTGTAGAAAAAAAAATCTAAAATAAATCGGTCATTTTTTGTGCTTATGAATTGCTCAAAAATAGTCAGAGTATATTTTGAAAATGTAGCTTTATAAAATGTTACTAAAAATAACTAAATCATAATAATATAATTCTTTATTCGTCATGATTTTTATATTAGTTTATACAAGACTCAGTAAAAATGTCTGAGAAACTAACGCAACATGAAGCAAAATAAAAGTATACAGTAAGAAATTATTACCTTAGTTTTATTAACTTGAGACCACCGAAGCTTCACTGTGGGTTTTTTTTAAACATTATTTGTATTATATTTTTTTCCTGGGTTTCCAGGAAAAACTGTGATCCATGGTCGTGTTAATCAGTGTCTAAGGGAACGCATTCTTTAGGGAATCGACCTGTCCCTGTTTAATATTTAGCATATAATCATCTAAGTTTGTATTTATTTCCTCTGTTCCGTCTTGGTTAGTCACCCAATGTGATAACATTCATACATATTTGATATTTATTTGTATAGTAAAAATTAAATTATCATGATAACACGGAACACCCCAAAAGTATTCCGGGCTACAACGAATCCCACGTTTAAAATACCATCGAGAAATGTATAGCATTTATTCAAAATAATCTCCATTCAAATTATCTTTTATTAAAAATAAAATAATTTTTAATTATGAATTCCTATGAGTTAGATACATATAAATTCCAACAGTGTAAGTATATTTTTAGTTTAAAAATATTATAGTAAATATAAAAATACACTTTAATTTAATATATTATAATAGTAATTTCTGTTTAAATAATTATTTAGGATAATATAATGATTTTCAAACATATTATGTTTGAAAATCATTAAAATCTAAAAAATGAATGCTTTAAAACAAATTTTGAAGTATATAAAATAGTAACATCACAGATACGAGACTTTTAGGACATGCTGCAATATATTTTCATGCCATATGACGTCACGTATAGATAAACTTTCATCACCATTTTATAGTATATTATTACTATATGTCTATACAATATATTATGTTCGTTACATATTAAATACCATTGAATTGGTTATATTTTAGCATATCATCGTTGAATACTTGCATATTATCTGTAATATAAATACGAACATATTATTAAGGTTGTACTATGAATAAAAAAAAGTATAATGTACAAAATGCAAGCAATATTTAATAGGTTTTGACAGAAACCAAACAATAAATTTTAATTTTCCGACACACTTTACCGTCGCAAAAAAATGTGTTTGGAAAAGCTTAGTGTGGTTATTAAAACGCCAATGCGTATTTTATCACGTATGAAAAACAAAACATAAATAAACAAAACTATTAAAATATGCTAACCAAAAATAATAATATTATAAGCATATTTTGTGGATCTTGTGGCTCCATAACATTATATTTTTGGTGTACGAAACTAAATTTGATTTTCCCGTGATAAACATATTTTTAAAATGTATTAAAACGCCGTTTAAGAAGAAGTTACTTAGCCATTATTTCTATGATTTTTAATAATAATTACAGAAAGCCACTTTTATTTTTGGCAAAAACATATTAAAGTCAGTAAAAATTATTCAGATATACTTAATGCTCATCAGGTTTGTTAAAGCTTCAGTAACTACGTTTTAACGTTGATTAAAAAAAAAATATATTATACATACATTTAATTTTTTTTAACTTGAAAAAATATTATTTTCTTATTAAAAATCAGATTAACACATGTAAATAGGTATTTGAATTATATTCAATTTCTAACTTAATTACATTTTTTTTTGTGTGTGAAAAATGTCTTGTTATGTAATTATAATAAGAATTAAAGCACTGCAGATTTGATAGTTTTTAAAATCATTCATTAGATTTTTATCAAAGTACAATTACAGTGGAGTTTCAAAATATCAAACCAAGTAGGTATTATACCTAAAACCAACAATTATTTAACGTTTTCATTTTGTGCATCCATTTGTTAGTAGTTCGTGTAATCGCGTGATTGCCGTATTTTATTGGCAATTACCGTCTTTATTACCGTCGCGGTCGTATAGTTTAATATAGTGTCAACCATATTAAGCGTACATAGGTATTTCCCAGTTACGTAACAACTCATATCAAAAAGTTCTTATTTAAAAGTTTTATTAAGGTGGTCAATCTGATGTGTAAATGTATTTCTATTGTTTTTAAGGGGATTCGATTCAACCACCTTTTATGTTTTCTATCAACAAAATAGATCTAGATTATGCCAATCGTATCGTCGAATTCACTTGAAAAATCATTTCCACTATTTTGAAATTTAAATCTTAAACACTTCAAAATTGGATTTTTTTTTAATATTAAGATTTTAAAATTTTAGTTTAATATTGAAGTGCAAAGTTAAGGGGATTCGATACTGTGAATTTCCGTCTTTGTCTAACGCACGTGTAATATAGGATTTTAGACGTATTATTTGCCAAACGTAACGATTGATATAGTGAAGCATTGGTAAGCATTATGAAAACATATTTGAATTTATCATCAAGTCTACCCGAGAACGACTTTCCTACATTTTTGATTTTAACTTCTCTAAAAATTGAAATATGAAAATTGTTTACTTACTCTATTTAATATAACGTTTTTTAAGAATTTGGGGGTTAATATAAAAAATGTGGGAAAGTCGATATCAAGTAAGTCTTTACGATAAATTCAAATCTGTTTTTAGAATTATTATCACTTAATTAGATCAATTGGTACGTTTGGCACAGAACACGTCTAAAATCCTGTGTCACGTGTGTGTTAGACAAAAACGGAAAATGACGGTATAGAATACCTATAATTTAAAAATGTAAGAAAGTCGTTTACGAAATAAGTTCATGATTAATTAAAATATGTTTCGATAATGTAATCAGGTAAATAGGTTGGTTAATACAATTGACAATGATTGCTCTTCGTATACATTTACTGTAAGACACACGGATCTGGATATTTCCTATAATAATGTCCTTAATCACGATTGGTATGGAATGTCCAATGAAAAAAATGGCATGGAATTCGTGTACAATCAGGGTGATAGAAACTGTAAAATAACTGGTAAAAGGGATGGCCCCGTTTTTTTTTATATAAATGTGTTAACCATCTACAAAAGGTTAGAGCACCCTGGACTTTAGTTTATCGCAGTAGATATTTATGAGATATTGAAAAAGTACCTAGACATTTTTAAGATCATAAAAAATGATTCAAAATTAACTTTTATACGTATAATTGTGCATAATATTAAATATTTTATAAAATCGAACAATATTGTTTTATTCTCGCGTGTCAAATAATGAGTTTTTATTAATATCATAAGGGAAGTATGACGTTATTTTGAGCTTTATAATATATTTTAAGTGATTTATTTTTTGTAGATTCGTGTTCAGATAATTCTTGCGCCATCCTGCAGTATTTAATAACACTACGAAATAATTTAATAAAAGACGACCCACCACGTCTGTGATCGCGGAAAGTGCGTCGTGAAATCTTTTATCAAACGACTGCCATTCGCGGCTGAGGTCCCTGCTCGCACCTCTCGAAAGATCTCTGCGGGAAATCAACCAGTCTGCAGTTTTTTCACTCACTTTTCTTGCTTTTATATTTTTGTCCGCGTTGTTTGCTATCCCCGGGAAACGCGATCGCGCATATATTACGGGGGACCGAAATATGCCGAATACATTACTATCGTTATATAATATTATATACATACAACGGGTTGTTAACCGATGTATTATTCACGGCATGTATATACATAATATTATTTTCACCCAAACGATGTCGGCGGAGCGCACTCGAGAGGGCCGTGCGAAAAAATTGCGCTTCGTCAGCTCTTCGTTTTTCCGGCGGCGGCACTCGTGACAGTGGTTTATTGTAATAATGTTCTTAAAAAATAAAGAATACCTATGTATAATGTGTACGGTGTACACTCTCGAAATGGGGAAGGGGGGGGGGGTGTTCACGGGTGTCGTGAAGGCGGCCGATGAGGAGAATCGTAATAATAATAATAACAAAATATTGACGATATAAAATATTATAAGACATAAGTCTGCTGCGTGGCGAGAAAAACATAAAAGTCTCTTCGATCTTAAAGATGCTATCATCCGAAATCGACGTGCATGATAATCCAGGTGATGGTATTATTTATTATTTTTATTGAAAAAAAAAAGTGCCACTACAGCCAGTAAATTTAAATCTATGTGGCTTTTATTTTTCATCATTAGACCGTTTTTGTAATATTTATTATAGAAGTCGTCTAAAACGATTTTTCACCTATTTCCTACTAATAATACAATAATATTATGACTGTCAAATTCGAGGTATTGTTGATTAGGTAACTTAAGTGTGTGTATTTGGTTTTTCTAGAATTCGATAAGTTGTGTTTTCAATTTTATTTATTCATTTGCTGATATATTATTATATCTAAAGCAATATTATACCGTCCAAATTTCAATTTCAAGACGTAATTTTGTGAAAGAGGTGGTAATGATAAGTATTCTCCATACATAATAATATGGAAAGATTCCGTTTTGTAAGAAACGTCGAGTAAATGTGTTATGTAAAAATAGGCCGGGAAAAAATGTTCCTCAGCAGAATTCTCAATATTATATAATGGAACTTACACATTTATACATAGCGGTATCTTGAATTTCGGTATCTCGAAATTTTTGTATATCGAATATTTTTCCCAGTCCCGATCATTTATTCTCATATTTTAAACTACCGCGGTAACTTGAAGATTCGATATGTCAAATTTTTTTTTGGTTATTGGTCCCTATTAAGACTTTCAGTTCCGAGATTTCACCATATTTTGTGCAATAAGCATAAACAAGGATTACCGAAATAAATGTGTGATAACAAATACTTACACAATATTTTAAAATTTCGAATTTCCAAAAAACCTCCATTTTACAAAGATTTAAAACCGCGTATGACGTTTTAGCTAGACACACCACTTCAAAATGTGCAAGATTGACAGACCTTTTATGTCGTGTGCGCTGTACCACGTGAGCCATGCATAAAATATACTATATTTCTCCCCCGCAAATAATAATATGACTCGAAAATCCGTTTGTGCGTATCCCGTCATCGAAATGCATTTCTTGGGTACCGTGAAGTATAAAGTAGATAACGGCACTTTTACATGACAAACGCACTCTCCGTCACTCACTCTCTCTCTCTCTCTCTCTCTCTCTCAGTCTCTGACTTTGTCTGTCTCACTCTGTCTCTCGTTCGTTCTCACTCCCGAGTTTCAGTTCATATTATTCCTAAAAGGTCTTCATGTTGCCTTGACGAGCTTGTATATTATAATATGTGTCGTGTGCGTATCGTTCACATTTGTTCACGCTATACGCAAAGGATAACGTAAATGCAACACGCAAGATATAATATATATACATACAAGAACATAGGTATGTAGCTGCAGATAAAATGCACACTAATATTAAAGTAAGGACACAATATATAATATATCATTATATCGCTACAACGACTACGTAAATCGAAAAATATTTTATCAGTACATTAACTAAAGTAGATAGGTACCTATAATATATTTAGATACATTTTAGATATATACCTAAATATATTAAGTTAGAACATATCTAAGTTTACACACATTATTATCATCTCTTTTAAAGTTTAAAATGCACATTTAAGTTACATACATATATTACTATATTACTATATTAACTAAAATTATCGGAAGTAATGGACATAAACACATTTTGTTAGAGATTTATAAACTATTATTATAACATATTTCATTCCCGATTGGCCAAATAATTACGTTAATAAATTATACTTATTAAGTATTAGTGATTTCAATTGTCTGAAAATAAACATTTCTTAAAACAAACACTAAACCTAAAGGTACTAAATCTAATAGTATTCAATAACAAAAAAAGGACGTAGATCGTTCAAATATATGAAATAGACAGCATACACTGTAAAATAATGTTAATGTAAGTATAAAATAAATTATAAATAAATTATCTTTTAACGTGAATTCTCACTTTCAACTTTGATAAAAAATCTAGATTAATATAATTAATTAAACCTTGGGTTACGTATTATTTCTATTTAATAATAGATTAATATTTTTATATTCCTTTAGATAAAAACGATCTTGTCATTATATCCAGATATGCACAATAATGTATACTTTTTAACAAGTAGACATATTGTAACGTACATAAAGCCCTCCACCTTGACACATTTATTTTAAAATGTTGTACTTACTTATTTTTAAATAATTGTTTTTCAGAATTTGCAAATAATTTCCCAGCTAGTTATAAAAGAAATAAGAAATAATAATTTTGAAGACGATAGCTATACACATATAAGGGCGGACACTTAAAGTGGACACAATAAAATTATTTTTAAATCAGACTAGAAAATTATTTGCAAATTCTGAAAACCTATGTTCAATTTGTTTTTTAAATTACTACCTACACCATTTCAAATAAATTGATCATGGTGGGGGGATCAACTATTAGAACGTAGCTCTGTCATCACAAGCATAAATATAATGATTTAGATGCTCTCTAGAAATTTGAAAGCCTAAGTAATTATACAAATACCTAGTGATAAATTGAAGAGGTATGTGGTAACTGGTAATAGCATATAATAATATACAAAATACAAATACCAAATATTATGAGCTGCTGTCGCCCTTAAAAGGGCATGGCGACATTGAATAACTTTTTCATTCACTTAAAGTGTGTGTATATTATGCCATAGATACGCGTGTGCGCATACAAATATCACTTTGCGACTCTTTAGAATTACATCCCAAACACTTAAAAGCTATATTATGTCATCTATTATTTGTCTTCTTCATATTATAATGGTTCTATCGAAACCTTATAATCAATTCTCTTTACATTTTTTACGCTTCTATTTGATAAAATAACATATTTTTGCCGAAAATATTACTATACACGAACCAAGTATAAGACAAATTTCTGTTTCATACGATATGTACCGTACCTACATAATATTGTTTCCTGAATACGGTAAAAACTATTATAACAGTTCCCGTAAGAACTCACTAGGGATTCTCAAGTAGTGTTACGTCTGTCTAAAATAATGTACTGCGGCTGTCAATTGTATAGCACGTTAAAAGACCTACGCGGGACAGAATTCGACGCCCATCTAAATCTGTTTTCGTGAACAAGAGCCAGTACAGGTACAGTTAGTCAAACTATTGACTCGCAAAAGTACCGTGGTAGCAGATATCGCCTGCAGTGGATGATTTTCCAATAGCCAGAATCGGTTTGTTTCCAACGTTCTAATGCATTTCGTAATATTATTATAATACTAGCCGGCCCGTTACAGCCCGTCACAGCTTCACTCGTGTAGATTGGTTGTTTATTTTTCCGTCGGACGATGATATTTATAATTTTTTACTTAAATTATATTGTTTAATGTGTTCGGCAAGTAAATATAAAAAACGGTTAATGAAAACGTATTGGAATGTTTCTAGCGGTATTATTGATAAATAATTTTTTATTAAAAATAGCTGATCCCGTGCACTTTGTTGCCTATAATATGACTCACACTTTATTCAATTCATTATTTAATATTCGGTGTATGGTGTTCAAAACTTATCTTAACTTTTCCGTTGCCTGGAATAAAAATTCTAATTTGCAGCAGTATAGTATTATCAGGTAGACCATCTACCTGTG
>NC_042493.1:7403091-7406783 GCF_005508785.2 Acyrthosiphon pisum | reverse complement strand
GTATATTGCGGACCTCGTGTTGTTAATACTTAAGTATATGAAATAGCTCTAGTGTATCAAAGTTAGTCGTTTTTATTTAATTGCACCTACGATGGATTAATATAATCAATTAATATAAAATCCTTATCTAACCTAACCGTACCAAAATCCGATGAATAAAAAAACCAAATTTAACCTTTTTAAATTAACCTATATGTTTCCCAGAGGTCTAATCTACACACGAACATTCATATATATATATATATATATATTATATATTTATTGACAAACAATAATAATACAAATCAACAAACATTCCAGATTAACCAATTGCAACCAATCTACCTATTATAATACACTATTACTATTTTAATCTGAAACAATACATTTTAGATTCTGAGTGGAACGACGAATGTATCGATTTTACAATGATGTGTGTTTTTTTATTTTATTTTTTTATTTTTGTGTCTTTCATCACGGTTTATGCAGTAAAACTGCTTCGATTTTCTTCAACAGTATCTTGTTTGTGTGAATCTAGTTGGTGCATTCAGGAGGTCAAAATTTGATATTTCCAATAGTTTTCAAAAGCGCCGTGAAAAACAAAAGAAAAATTAAGGGAAAATGGGAATTTTTACGCAAAAGCTGTTATCGAGAAAATCTATTTTGGTTTTTGGTGTAGCTTTAAAACAAATTACCGTAGATACATGAAACTTTCACTGGTTGATTATATTTCCATTTTCTATACATGATAAAATTTTAAAAATATTTTGATTTGTTTTGAACTGTTTAGGAACATTTTCAGTTTCCAATATTGTTAGTTTTTTAGATTCTGAGTGGAACGATGAATGTATTGATTTTACAATGATGTGTGTTTTTTTTTTATTTTTTTTTTATTTTTTTTTTATTTTTTAATTTGTTTTTGTGTCTGTGTACACGATAAGTTGTCGAAATAATACTTCGATTTTCAACTTCAGTATCTTGTTCGATTGGAAAGTGAATATCGTTGGTGCATTGGTGAGGTCAAAATTTAAAATTCCCAGTAATTTTCAAAAGCGCCGAGAAAAACCAAAGAAAAATTAAGAAAAAACGGGAATTTTTACGCAAAATCGATTTTTCACAAAATTGAATTTGGTTTTTGGTGTAACTTTTTTTTGACTGAATGTTTATCTTAGCATCTTCTATACACCATAAAATGTTCAAAATATTTTGATTTATTTTGAGCTCTTTACGGACATTTTCATTTTCCATTTTTTTTTAGTTTTTTTTCTAAAATATCAATAACATTTTATTTGTTGGATAAAAAAGCTTGAAAATTTAATAGAAGGCTCCAAGTATATTGTTACAATGACATTTGAAAAATATTAAAAATCCTTAACCACAGTTTTTTTTTTTTATTATTATTTAAAGTTCAAAAAATTGACATAATATGTAAAAATCACGAAAATTAGCAAATTATTTCGAGTTTATAATTCGTAAAAATTTTTCTTTTTGAGAACTAAGATTTTAAAATGTAATACAAGATTCCTTATAGGATAATATACCTTTATCAAAAAAAAAATGTCTATAAGAAACTCAAATTATATTTTTATGAGCGTTTGAAATTTATATTTTTACAACATTTGATAAACGCTCGATTTCTCATGTGACGATTTTCTTATTTTATTGTAATTAAAAAACGAATGACTGTACATATTTGAAAATTTTACTGAATGTTTATATTAGCATTTCCTATACACCATAAAATTTTTAAAATATTTTGACTCTTTTTTAGCTGTTTACGGACATGTCAGTTTTCAATTTATTTAGTTTTATTTTCTATAAATATCAATAAAATTGTATTTGTTGGGTAAAAAACGTTAAAATTTAATGCGAGGTTCTGATATATTGTTACTACAATAGCAGTTGAAATATATTCAAAATACACATGCACAATTTTTTTTTTATAAGCATTTAATGATTTGGACGAAATTAAATGTTAAAAAACCTAGAATAACTATTTTAGTTATTTTGTTGTGATTGTATAATATTACTCGTGGGTACTTGAAACTTCTAAAGTATACTATTATATATCTATGATAGTATCACGGTTTGTTGTTGATGTATAACGCGTTATAAGTACCTACCTAATGGATATTGTGATATTCCTGTGTATATTATAGGTAAATTTTTTTTAATACCATAGATATAAGTATATAATATGTCTTATACCTAGACCGACATACCGTCTCCGCTCAGAATCGTTTTTCTTGTACAATGATATTTAATCATTGAATTCAAATTTAATACCATCCATTATACAGTGGTCCACTTGTAACCTACTGTACAGCAGAGCGACATCTACTTACCCACCTTTTTTCATATGATTCCATGTATAACTCAATTCATGACATTTAAATTTATATTTACAATGTATGTCAATTAATTATTATCGGATTCGACGTGTTATCAATAAAATACCTAATGTCCAAATCTAATCTAATAACTAATAAGTAATAATCAAACTAATCAATAAATTTCGATGAACATTTTACGGAAACTTTTAAAAATAAAAATAAAACTATGCATAAGCCAAGGGGGGGGGGGGTCCGGACCCGGGGTCCACCCCCCTGGGTTCGCTACTGGTACACCCGTAACAAACCAAAAAAACCAAGTTTTTTTGAGGATATTATTGGGTCTAATATATCTATATCTCGAATCAAATTTTGCAGATATATTATTCCAGTGAAAACACCATAGATTAAACTATTACAGACTACAGTGTAACATTTTAAAAAAAGGTTGTAATTAGACTGGGGTAATGAGTAAGAGAAGAGCCGATTAGATATGGATTTGGCTAGATTATAGGCAACCTCGTTACCATGTAACCGAAAAAATATTAATAGGTAGGTACCTATTACAATACAATAATAATAATTGGTGCAATGTTTTTGGCAATAAATAATTCATCCATTATTGTAAAATATATGCTGACTTACTATCTTTACTCAAAATTGCTTTTCATATTCAATGAATTATTATTGAATTCAAATTTAACACTTACAATACACTGACTTACTCAACATCTACTGTACAGCAGAGCTGCTACCTACTTTCCCCTTTTAATATCATGATTTTCAATTATATATCCAGTACATTTTACAGTGAATTTTTGGGGATTTTAATGCATTGTTAATAGGACGCTTCACGGCCATTTGTAGTCACCGTCTTACAAGTGCGTAATATAGCAAATTTACGCTCAGCAGATTACGTTTAACTGATTTATAGTTTAAAAAAAAAAGTGAATCGACATATTATTATAAAATTTGATGTTAAGAACATTATCTATGTTAGCATGTGGGTTATTAACGATAATTTAATTTTTTAGCAAGTTATGCGTACCTAGGTATATAATATAGCGTAAATTAAAAATACTCATAACTCACTTTAAAACTGAGCTATCGTGAAAAACCCATATACAAACACAGATATTATAATGTCCTTTTACCATCAAGTTTCATAATAGGTCGATTTACTCTTATTTTTAAAAACTAAATCAGTTAAACGTGATATGCTGAGCGTAAATGAGGGGTGATATTTCAAAACGTACTATCTCCAAAATGTCGTGAATTGAGTTATACATGGAATCATATGAAAAAAGGTGGGTAAGTAGATGTCGCTCTGCTGTACAGTAGGTTACAAGTGGGTCACTGTATAATGGATAGTATTAAATTTGA
>NC_042493.1:7402581-7402991 GCF_005508785.2 Acyrthosiphon pisum | reverse complement strand
ATAAAAAAAATTGTGCCTAGGTATGTATTTTTAATATTTTCCAACTGCTATTGTAACAATATATCAGGAGCCTTGTATTAAATTTATACACTTTTTGAACCAACAGATAAAACTTGCTTCAATGGCGCAACTGGAATACATTTAATAAGGGAAGCGCAGTGAACTAGGTATACATAAGCTCCAACGTTAATTATTATTTATTATTGGTATAATATTAATTACATATTTTTTATTTAAAAGAAATAATATATAATTATTAGCTACATTAATGAAAGCACAGCGAGGAAAACTTAGATCTAGTTGCGCCACTGACCTAGTGTTTAGAATCAGTAGAGGTATCGTCTTCTCACTACTAGGTACAATAGCTGCAGACTGTTAAATGTTGAGTTTTTATTTTTCAATAAGATATT
>NC_042493.1:7400717-7402531 GCF_005508785.2 Acyrthosiphon pisum | reverse complement strand
AGTGTAAAAATTGAATACAAGGCTCCTGATATATTGTTACAATAGCAGTTGAAAAATATTAAAAATATATAGGCACAATTTTTTTTTATAAGCATTTAAAGATCGAATTTTGACAAAATTTATCAAATTTTAATTTGAATAATTATTTTGTAGTGAAAAATTTATAAAATGTTCAACTTTTGTATCTAAGAATTGAAAATTTAGAACAAGATTCCACGTAAATAATTAATTCTGTTACCAATAAATCTAAAAAATACATTTACACAGTTTATTTTTATAGTCATTTTAAGTTCAAATTTGTACGAAATTACAAATTAAAAACCTGGAATAACTATTTTAGTTATTTTGTTGTGATTGTATAATATTATTCGCGGGTATACTTGAAACTTCTAAAGTGTACTATTATATATCTATGATAGTATCACGGTTTGTTGTTGATGTATAACGTGTTATAAGTACCTAATAGATATTGTGATATGATTAATTTGGAATTTATTATAGGTCCATATTTATTACTTAGGTTTTAATAAAACGTCTGCAACACAAAATTATACCTAAGATAATATTTTAAGGAAAAAAATAAACAAAGAACTATTTTGAAATACAATTTTTTTTTCTACGCATAACTTTATAGTAATTGTTCGTAACTCAAAGTAAAACAATATTTTCAGATTTAAAAATGGATCGACCACTACTGAACCTACGCACCGATGTACCGAAATCGTCTATACGCTGCGCCGTCCTACGTTTATATATTATTAGAACAATATTTTTTTTTATCGAATGAAGTATCGAGCATATATTATAAAATACTGTTTAGAAAAGTAAAATCTTACAAATAATAATATTATGGCATTTTATACTACCAGAACGTTAAACTGAATCCGAATTCAGCCGTACGGTGCATCATAAGCATAATTATTATAGATAGTTATTAGATATAAGTATCTATATTAGGTTTCGGTAAAAGTACGAATACCTAGGGTTTTCCTATTACTACCGGTTAAGTTCTGAATTGCAGAATTTTACAAATGTATATTGGTATAGGTCAATTTCACATTTTAGGATAATAATATGTAAAATAGATTGATCAAACTCAAAATAATTTTCTATTATCGGACATATTTTACAAACAAGAAAAAGCAAATCTTAGAATATTATATGCCTATTGTAAGAAATATAAAAAAAATGTGCAAGTTGTACAGTTGTTAATTTACAGTTAAATTCAATCATTTATGAAAATAATATGCCCAGTGAAAGTCAAAACATACCTTATAAATACTTACAAAAAAATAAACAAATCATATACGATTAAATTAAAATACTAAATCGTTCTTAAAAATGTATTCTTACTGTTTCAATAAATACTTTTGCAGATGATTTAATACAATTATTGATTTGATACCATTTTAGAACTAACTAAATGTTGGATTATATTGTAGTACCTATGAGATAATATATTTAACTACATTGTATACCATATTTTATTAGGTAATATTTTGATAAATGAATGAACATAGATATCATAGTTCTCACTATATTATTGTATTATAAAATAGATTTAAATGGTTTAGTATATTGGAAAATGTATAAAATAATAATTTTTAAACAGTTTGTAGGTGCTCATTAAAAATTGGTCTGATGATTTTGTTCCCACATTTTTGCTGGTTATATTATACAATGTTGAATAAAAAAATCATCAATTTACTTCATGTGTTAGAAATGTGATACAATTATTGAAGATAATAAATATAAACTGTAAACGCTGAAAAATAAGTTTAGTATCATCAGCTAAAACGGTTTGATATTTTCAT
>NC_042493.1:7388226-7400617 GCF_005508785.2 Acyrthosiphon pisum | reverse complement strand
CAATGTAAGAAATGAAGAAGATATTGATCCAATGACTGATGGCTCCATATAAACTCATTAGGGACTTACCTATTAGAATTTATATGATAAATTGTACACAATTATTCACGAAACTCGTATTGACACAGGTCATAGAGGTCGAAAACGGATTTGCATAGGTATGCATTTATTAACAACAATAGTACAAGAATATTAATATTTAAGGCTATAAATATTAAAATTAAAATTATGTGAATCTTGTCAAAAAACAAAAAAAAATGATTCATCAGTTTCATTGTAGTTAATTTGAAAATTTTATTTGTTGGCAAAATTATTTATTATTATTTTAGTATATATTTTATTATGTTATAATTTATAATTTACCCATTCTGGATGATTTTAATTCATGATGGTTGTTAAGTACCTATAAACAAAACAAACTTTAAAAAAATATTGAAAAACTTTCACATATTTTTTTAGAGTTCGGACTTTAAGCCTAATAAATTGATTATTCTAAGATTTCCCGTATCTCTTTAATAAAAGATCGAACCACGTTAAATAATAATCATTCGTGATTTAGCTGATCTATTTTATATATCCTATAATTTACCAATATAAATAGAAATTAAGTTACTTACCGGCAGTTATATTTAAAATTATTCAGGGTTTACCATGACATATTAATTATTATACATATAGTACAATCATGAGAATATTCTATTCACTATTTCACTAGGTGTCCTATATTTTGTTTCAGTATAAAATGTCCGTTTAATCACCCTTTTATATTACCATTTTACCCCAATTATGATTTCCCTTTTATTATCCGTGATAAAGTCAATATGGCTATAAAAAGGTTATAACACGACTGAACATAAAACACCTTTTTTACGACACGATTGAGCCAATTTGTTGGCATATCAAAGGATATATAGAAATAAAAAAGAAACCTTTCTCGATTAAACATAAAAGCGGTGTTACCATTTTCCATGTGAAACAATTCTGAAATAAATCATAGAAATAATATTCATTTGAATAATTACAATAATAGAAAAAGTTTGGAATGAATTTAAAAAATATCATTATGCCACATAATATGTATTGTTGATAATAATAATAAATAATCAGGCTAGATTACTGCACGTAATATTTAAGTCACTAGTTGATTGAACACTCATTACTATTAAACTGAATTATTTCTATAAGAATTGGAAAATTACTTTGAGTTATTTACCTTAGGTAACTTTAATGTTCATGTTGTGAATTTCAAACCACAGTGCCAAATATTGAAGTGGGTTCGTCTAGTTTATAAAGGTCAGTATCACGAATAAAACTGGAATAGGGATTATTTGAACGCAAGTTATATGACATAACTTATAAATTGATAAATATGAATTATAATAATAAATATATATTTATAAATTTATTGATAAGCATAATTTGAACCTCGGCAATTTTTTTAGTTTTGAGAAAAAGTGATTTTAAGTTTAAATCTGTGATATTTGAAAGAGTTTTTTCCAATGTGTTTGAAACTAAAAACTTAAATACTTGCAAAGATACTTTACAATATAATATATAATATTATTATTAGATATGCCACGTGATACCTTATATATTATAATATTTTCATCGTAAATACGTGAAAATAATAATATTTACAAAATGTTTGTTTAAATCTTGGTAGCACAATCGCTTAAAATATTCTATGCTCAATGATCGTGTTTCTAAAAAGTTAAACTTATAATTTTTTATTTCGTTATGCTCAATCGTATTTTACTGGGAGAAAGAATAGTGGTTAATATTTCAGTATTGAATTTTGTATCTATTTTCGTGTTTATTCTTTGGCGAGAACTACACACACCCATATATTCGGATTTATTCTTATAGGTATTTGCTTTTATAGTCATTTCCGTGATGTGAATATTATTGAAAAGATTTCCAATACTATATTTTAATAACAAAATGAAATAATAATGTTCGTACAAAAAGAAGAAAAGAAAAGAAAAATCGGTAGGTAGGTATTCCATATCAATTCGTTTTTCGACGTGTATACATTATTATTATTATTATTATCATCATCATCATCATCATTGTACAATATCGTCGTGTGCTTAATTTCTGTTATCGGTTAGTTTGATCGCAAGTCATTTGCACGCCACAATATACGCACGGCGGTATCGGAGGTAAACGTCATAAAATATAATAAAGGTACTTTCCCTGCTGGTTGTGTGTACACTGCTACCACCCACTAAATAAGAAGAAAGACTAATTTAGTATTCAAGATAAAAGCCAATAATCCAATCAGTGGTGGTCAGTGACTCGTATGTCATGGTATATGGGTGTGAGGAGCTGACGGGGGTTTCAGTGTTCAGTCATTCTGTTATCTGCTTGTATTTTGGCGAAACCTTATTTATAAATTATCAGAAGTTAGAACCATTATAAAATAATATTTTAGAAACAAAATCTAAAATAGTAAATTCCGAAATATTGGTACCTAATTATAATTTGGAGTAAACCACTAGAATGAAAAAAAGTATTTAGTATTCTAGAATAAAAATACAATTCAATAATATTTTTTTAAGCATTTAAAATATACATTGATCAAAAGTTATATGAACAGTATTTAAATATAAGTATTTGAATACTTATCAAGACTGAATATATTATATTATTATACATTTTACAATATGTCAACAGACGATATCTGCAGCAAACGATGAACTAATACGCAATGACGTGGTTATAAAATATATTTGATATGTACGCCAGCACGTACATGATATTAAATTATATTAAGTGATATTATTATATCGATTTATTCTGATTTTTTTGATTTTTAAATATTCTGTTCAAAATTTGATAGTAAAAACAGGATTAGAGTAAAACAATTTGCATCAAACTCAACGCACATGTATGTATTCAAAGAGGATAAATTATTTGGAAAAAATATTCCCTCGTAATATACTTATATAATATTATGTTACATGAAATGTGTTAAACCCAATACGCCTTTGGCATACTACAAAACGACTTAAACGACCAAAAAAGTATACATTTTATACTATAAAATATATATAACTGATAAGTATTCTACAGAACATTCCAGAATGCTTTTTTTTCCAAGTTCGTTAAAATGTATAATAATAAGTTTGTTAAATATTATTATGATTTGGTTCTTCCTAAAAATTACCAACATCTATCAAACGAAAATATTTCAACTTCATGTCTACTGAATTTAACACAACTTTTTAATAAATATGTTAAATATGCCCTTTAATAATTAACAATAATTTCATAATAAACGTCATGCAAAGAACTTAATATTTTAATCATTTAAACCAATATAACGAATAATTTAAGCTTATAGCATAATCACTAGGTAAGGTTTATTTTTGGTTTTCTTATAAAAATGTTATAAAATGATAAAAAAAAAAATAACATTAAAATAAAATAAATGTCTATTAAAAAAAAGAAGAAAAATACTTACTATTTATGATGAAATTACATTATATCTAGACTGGACAAGTTAATGATTTTTTTTTAACTCAATTAAGTTAAGTTAATATGCACCAATGACGAAAAGTTAAAAGTTAATACACACTTTTTGTTAACTTTTTAATAAGTTAAAAAAAAGTTAATTTGTTTATACAACGCTAAAGTACTTAATTTTTTTCCAAACCAAAACTAAATTATAGACTATAGTGTTTATACTTTATACAGTATTTTCATATTAGTTAGATTCGAATGATATACATTTTTTACTTTGAACAATTCAGGGTAAATACTTTTTGACATGAAAACGAAATAGACTAAAATAGTGAAATATAATAAAATAAAAAACAAAATAAACTAACTTGAGTTACTTCTTGAAATGAAAAATTAACTCGTTAATTTCACATTAATTAAAAAAGAAATTTAGTAAGTCAACAGTTAAGTTGATGAAAAGCCAAAACTAAATAGTTAAGTTAAAAAGTTAATATAAAATTAACGTTTTAACTTAACTTTAACTTTTTAACTCGTTAATTCCCAGCCTTGCATTTTATAAGTATATAAAAAATAACTATAATATTAATAACTGTAAATTAACATATTTACTTGATATTTGTCGAAGTTGTAGTTATCGATAAATACATTTGCCTAAGCATGGAAGTTATCAATACTAACTTAACCTAAATCAACGAAGAGGTTGTAACTTTTATGTTGCAGGTGTGACTGCAAGTGATGGAGAATATCTGGGACAACCACACTCTGAGATAATTGACATCGAAAATATGAACTCGGTAGGAACGTTCCTGAATGCTTCCCTTCTTCTAACTCTCCCTGTCAAGTTATTTACACCAAACGACGTAAAATATGCCATATTAAAATACTCACTTAACAAATCACCGGGCTATGATCGCATTACTGCGGAAGTAGCCAGATCCCTTCCAACTAGAGCTATCGTTCACATCACTCACATATTTAATGCTTCACTTAGACTTTCTTATTTTCTTTTCTTTGAAAATTCTCCACTATAATCTTGTTTCCAAAACCAAACAAACCGCCGGACATTCCATCGTCACATCGACCAATCAGCCTTCTTCCATTTTTCGCTAAAATCCTTGAACGATTAATTCTGAAACGTATTCTATCTATCATTACTCAAAAGAATATTCTTCCAAATACCCAATTCAGTTTCGGGCGTCTCACTCAACCATACACCAAGTACACAGAATCGTAGATGCCATTTCGTACTCTCAGGAAAAAAAACTTTATTGTAATTGCGTGTTCCTAGACATTGCACAAGCATTCGATAGGGTGTGGCACGAATGTCTTTTATATAAGCTTAAGAAATTACTTCTACCAACTTACTATCTACTTATCAAATCCTATCTAACGGATCGATATTTTCAAGTTCGCTACGGACCCACTCTTTCTGATTTAGCTTCTATAAATGCTGGTGTGCCTCAATGTGGCATCCTATCTCTAATTCTCTATAACATCTTTGCTTCTGATCAACCTACTACCCCCCACACAACAGTAGCTGACTATGCTGACGCAAAGCACTAATAACCATTAAAAAAAATCCAATCTTAGCGTCAATAAATCTTCAAACACACCTTAATGCCATGGAAAAATGGTACACAAAATGGCGGTTTAAAGTTAACCAGAATAAATCCGTTCACACAACCTTTACCCTCAGACATACTCCTTGTCCTGGTGTTGTTCTATACCGAATTTCAATTCCCTACTCTCCAAAAATCAAATACTTTGGCCTTACTTTAGAGCAAAGGTTAACTTGGGGATACCATATCAGAACCAAACGATTAGCATTGAATTACCGCCGTAAACGTTTAGACTAAACAAATAGGGATAAAAGATTTCTAGATTAATAAAGAATGATTAGCTTTTGCTTTTCGCTTTTTATTTTTAATGAAAAATTATTTTGGCATAACATATTGTTTTATTTAAATATTAATACTCAGTTCTAGAAGTCCCTAGACATATATATAATAAGTTATTAATAATTGTTAATTAATAGTTATAATTAGTAAAATCTAATAAATACGGTAAAACCCTAAAACCTATATGTTTACTTAGACACTTTCAATTGCAAATACAACCTAATTATTAGTGGACGCTTCTGAATTCTCCAGCATATTTATACGTGGGGAAATAACACTTCTGAAATCTGACATCTAATGACAATCCTCAATAGCAGACACTTTGTAATTACTCTATTGTGTCTTTTGTAGTGATATTTCTCTTCAATAAATTGTTCAAATAAAAATAAAATATTTTTAATGTAAGCATTTATTTTGATTGTTCAAAAATAGTCATTGCCATTTAGATAAGTAATATTTTCAATTGAACATTAAAAAGTAACACTCATATTCTTAGTCTTTACCTTCCGATGTTAGTCTTAAGTACGATGTACAATACTGATTACTACCTAGGTATGTTTTTAATTAACTAGCAGCTATAATCTGTATATATATATAGATATTTGCTGTTTTGTATGGTATTAAATTCACTTTAAATTATTAGTTGGAATGGTCCGTTGGTCCATTAGATAGGCTATTTGAGTTACCATACGCAGGGATTTACGTTTTAAATACCAATTTGAAAACGGATCATTATCATACTACCTACCTATACTTATTAATTTGTATTCAATCATCTGAATTCGAGTGAAGTACATCCACTTAAGCTTATCTGCATTTACATAATATAATGTAGGGTGCACTTATTACCTGCATCTGTTTATATAATTTTATCGAATAATGTTATTAAATTATATAATAAACTCGTTTGGATTCAAATGGTAATTTATTTCACCATAATAATACTATTATGTCCATATTATAATATTACGTATATATTGTAAATTGTAATTCATTGTTACGGAAAAAATTAGGTATACAGATAACTCAGACACATATTATAGGTGGCATAATAATATACACCTGCCCGAATAAAGCGTATATAACAATACAAAATAAATAAAAATATTTTTAACATATAAACGTTTGTATATATTATATATAAACGTATCAAATAATATCATCGTATAAAGTTTTTAAATCAGAAAAATATTTTGATTTTAGTTTTACATTTTTCTAGTGTTATACAATAATATTACATTTAATAATTTCTAACATCTGAAATATCTATTATACGTATATGATAAAAACTTGATGTCCGGTTGTGCGCATAAAACAGAAATATCATGTATGAGAAAAAAAATCAATGGCTTCAGTTAAAATGCCTGTGGTATAATATGGAAATATGAAGGGTTCTCGAGAAACTACTACTTCACTATACCACGAGCATATTTTACCGACTATTGTTCCGATCGCATTCGTTTAGCCAACAAAAAAACCCGCGTCTTTTCTTTGGAATACCATCAGCGTTATTATTATTATTATTTTTTTTTTTTCATATATATCATCATCAACATAATTGTTCCATCCTTTTTTTCTTTTTTTCTTTCTTTTTTTTTTAATATTCTCATCGTGATAATAATATATACTATACACATTACACACACACACACGTATACCTATATATTTATATACATATAATATATATACATTATACATATCATCGCGTACAAATAGACAATATGTTTTCCAACCACCATTCTTGAATCTCTAAACTATATATATTATATAATATTTGTACAAAGGAATTAAAAAACAAAGTAAAATCAAGTTTTTAAAATATTCTTTTGAGTATACCTAATAGATTTTATATCCACACGAGTTTTCATTGTTATTATTAAAACATTCTATTAAATAGTTTATCATTTGTTGAAAACATTTATATAAATATAAAAATATAAATTAATATTGATTTAATATATTTTCTTAATAATCTCAAAAGCACAAAAACTATCGACATTTTACTATTCGATATTGATAAATTATAATTTATTTTATATAAGAACTAAGCGCATCATGGGTAAGGAAATTATACAATAGCTGTTCTGCCCTACGTTGGCCAAGCCAAAAATTTGTATTTTTAATAAATATATTTGTACAGTTTACAAATGACATATTCCTCCTAATTACAATATTAATATAATGTGTAACCAATTGCAATCATTTAGATATAAACAAAAAAAAATTGTATTTTTTCGTAAACTAAAAAAAAATACGCGCTTGCGCAAACTTTCAGTTATCTATAATAGCCTATAGCAGTTGAAAAATTAATCTATAAGCATCCTACAAGTTTCAAGTTAATCTATTGATTTAAATTTTATTGAGAACGCGGTATAGTCGTTTTTTGAGGCTATTATCTTCGGATGAACCAACATATAATTTTCGTTGTATAACTCGATTTCAACAGTGAAAAATCAAAAAAACAAAATTTAGATTATATAAGTGTATTTTGATATTGGTTTACCTACCTACCTCAGTTTACGGACAAATTCACGTCGCTTTACTAACTAATTCAACTAATATGGACAATTTATTTGTGGTTAACACTTCATATAAATTGAATATGGTTCAAACTACTCTTTAAACCTTCCTGATATAATGATATCTCCAAGAACAATTTGTAATTTTAAAATCGGTGAAATAGTTTTTGAGTAGGTACTTATAGAATATCTACAAATATACATTCAACTCTCAAATTTGTTTTAAAATATAATTTCTTTATATTTTGAAACCATGAATTTACTTTGTTCATTAGAGTAACTAATGGCAACCATAAAATACTAATAGTTTCTACCAATTGTTTATCCTATAATCAATATCAACCATTTATAAATAAATATTTCCATCGTAAATCTCAAAATCCCGGTTTGAATACTTTTCCGGTCTGAACCTGGCGGGTCTAATTGTAAATCTAAAACATCCAGGGACCCATTCAAACCCACACGAAAAATGTCATCAAAATCGGTCCAGTTGTTTAATGACACACACGAAGAGAATAAATATAATAATTAAAGATAATATTATCTTAGTCGATTACTTTTTCATTCAATCACGTTGTGAATACCTACTGTTTAAAACAAATAAAATAAACGATAATCAAAATTAACAACCGTGATCGTAATTTGTGTTTACTATCTGTAATCAAAAATAGTGTAATAAATTATGTTTTATTAAGTGAACAACTTTTGCGGATTCAGACCTGTGCACTGTATAAATTTGAACCGTTGAAAAAGTTTGCTCATTGTCCAGAACGAATGCGGACACGGTCAGTGACTAATAATATTATATTATCGGTAATTAAAGCAGTATAAGGTTGATACATCATTTTGAGTGAGATAAATTGTTGGCTTTTGATTTTCGAAAAATAAAATTTAACCGATTCTGTCAATTATAAGCTACAGTCATGGTATTAAAAAAGAATATT
Source organism: Acyrthosiphon pisum (assembly GCF_005508785.2). Taxonomy (NCBI): domain Eukaryota; kingdom Metazoa; phylum Arthropoda; class Insecta; order Hemiptera; family Aphididae; genus Acyrthosiphon; species Acyrthosiphon pisum. The sequence continues at coordinate 7,391,791 of NC_042493.1, read as the reverse complement.
TTTACACTATAGCTATGATTCACACGAGAAAAAAGTAGCTATTAATTAATTATATCTGTCTTGAGTCCCAACTTCCAGACGTCAGATATTTCACAAAATAAAAACATAAATTTACACTTTAGAAGAGGTGAATATATTCACTCCTCTCTATTTTGATCTGACCCATGTATTTCTAAAGCTAATAAACCAATAACTGCACTTTTACGTTAAAATAATATTTCTAAGTATAACACAGGACGATACCTATTCTCAAATAACTCATGTAAGGTTTACATATAAAATACATTTTTATTTATCTAAATTATTAACTATTTATCTGTCGATTTTTATAAATTTACTTAAGTTATAAAAGTCCCTCTGTTTGGACAATACCATATATTATAATAAAAAATATTAGAGATAGACTCAGATACCATTAACTTGGCATAATTTAATATTTAGGTTACACACGAAAAACTTCAACACGTATAAAGTGTGTAAGAAAATTATTATTTTAATATTTTAAATATGACGGGAAAAATATTTAGAAATATTTAATTAGAATTTTCTAAGCTTTGCATTGCTCACCAAATTAGGTTTATACAAAAAAAAATCTATTTAAAATAAGTTTAATAACAATTTATAAATACCTAGATAGCGAAGTTTTGTTACGATGTTTTATAAATCACAGGTTTTCTTTTCAATATAAATGTTATAATACAATTAATATTAATAAAACATTAAAAAGATTTTTAAAAATTATTGTTAGGTATAAAATATTATTTAGGTATATCATAATCAAACATTTTTGAAGTGACCTTTCAATAATGATAATATTATGACATTTAAAATATAATAATAATAATGTAAATAATATACCCTAAATCTATTATTGTTATGTTATTAAAAAGGAATAATTTAAATTATAATTTGGATGAAATACAATTTTATAATATTACTGAAATAATGTAATTTAGTTCTAAAAATACTATTAATATTATGTAATGGAAATAAAAATAAAACCTCCGTTGAGCAGTAAGCTGTTATTTCGGGTATATAATATATAAAAGAGGTCGTCCGTGTCCTAATACCCCCCCCCTCCTATTTGATTTTACCACTTATAATAAAAGCTTTTTTTTTATAAACAGCAAGTCAGCAACTAGACCAAGGAAATGTTTTTTTAATGTTTACAAAAAAAAAGCTTAGCGTAAAACTAAACCAATAATGTGAATATCATTAATGGTCAGCTAGCTTATAGTGAGTAATAAAATATTACATCCATGGCTGTAACCAAACTAATATTTATACGGTGGCTTTAGATAGGTACGTACCTTATCATATAATAATTATGCCATTATTACTTAGTACATTTTAAGTGCTTAATCGTTTTATTTCACAGTAAGTGAAAAAAAAAGTATCTGATAATTATTATAATATAAGGGACGGTGGACGGTCACAATGTGCCACCTCAAATACGGATATAATATTAGATTTAAAACAATATTAATTTGACAAAGTGGACAAAGGAATATTCGGAAGTGATAACGTTACCATACTAACCCATGTAATATTGACTGGTTGTGCAACCATTGTATTGGTATAATTTATGATTATAGGTAGATAAATGATTATTGATTATCATATATTTTTGACTGCGGAAAATGGCATTGTACTATTATAATACACGACACCCGATATAATGTACCTAGTTAATAAGTAAAATTGTCATTCTGTAGCTTGAGCATGGTTATACAATCATAATATACTCGGAATGATGATGTGAAACATTACAATCACAGGCGTGGTTCTTCATTTTCATAATAATATAGTTCGTCAGTCGAAATGCGCGTCCCTTAGTCATTGTGTCTATACGTACTATTGTAGAGTGATTTACTTTTATAGATATTCGCTAGGTATAACAAAACTGTTTATAACATTTATCTTAAAGGTGTTTGGGTTACTTTCAAGCTCCTCCTTTGAACAATAATATCAAAGTAATTTTTATTCAAAAAATAATAATAAATACAAATGCGAACAAACAGTATTTCACTATATCAAAATATGATGCAACATTATATCTTACCACGTTAATGCCAGTGATTCTTTGTCATTTTCACTTTCCGATCATATAGTAGGTATAAAATCTTATAAAATATTTTTTTCTTGAATTCAAACAGATCGTTTGTGATATCAAACAATACGTTTTTTGGGAAACAGTGAACACAGTAAATGTTATCAATTTGCCATCTTTGATCTGGTAAAAGTATTTCATTTATAAACGAACACAATGCACATCCATTATATTGTCATTCCGTTGTTAAATTGGAAGTATTCCAGCATAAAGCACGTTTTCGAAGAAATTTTGTTCAAACGAAAAACATCGTTTTCTTGAAAGCCCTAAAGCTATATCAAATGTTTACAAAATAATTTGTAGAAGATGGCATGGTATTATACGAGAACGTTATCTGTATAGAATCATAGCACTATAAAAAAGTTAATAATATTTAAAAACTTATAATATTGTATATATATTATATATATATATATTTATACTTATTGTTAGTTATATTATGTTATTATTATGTATCATAATTTAATGAAATATTGATTAAGCAAAATAGTAGGATGACCTTACCATTTGAGTGTAGATAAATATTTCAATATACATTTTGAGACCAAGCATAACTACTCAAAAATCTACTCAAAAATCACTTAAATAAAAAAAAAATATGAACTTAATTGAGTTTTAATACTTACTTGAAAATTATTTTTTTTTTTTTTAATTAATGCCACTAACCACATTTTATTTCCATTTATCTTTGTTAATATAATATTTTCGTGGATAACAATATTTTAGCCTTTTAAGCAGGGATCGAAACCGTTTCAAATTTTAACGGTTACGGTTTTAGTTCTTGAAAACGGTTTTCTAAATTTTCTGGTTTTGGTTTAGGTTTTAAGACCGGTTTTTTAAATTTTTTGGTTTTGGTTTCGGTTTTAAAAAAGGTGTTTCAAATATTTTATCAGTTTAAAGAACGGTTTTAGAAAATTTTTGGTTTTGGTTTTTGGAACAGTTTTTAATCATTTCCATTTTATTTTCCTGTCTAATTACTGTAGATTCGATTTTTATTATCTATTAACTATTATAAGGGCCGAGTCTAAAGCCCTGAAATATGGTTACTTTGTATAATTAGTGTACAATATACGATATAACAAATAAACGTTCAGCAGAACTAATTTCGTGTTATTAACTTGAATATTTTGTACCTAATTTAGGTGCCTCACGCCTATTTTTGCATTTGACATAATATTATGTTGACATATTATGGTTGAGATCATTATTCGATTACATTAATATTTAATTGTATATTACAATAACATCACACTATATTATTTGTATTTTCAATTTTCAATCATAATAGTATAGTAATAATATATATTATATTAATATTTCGTAATACTCAGTAACTGCATCGGGATTTTTATCAATAAATCCAAACATAATAATTTCTTCGTATAAAATAGTAGAATTACAAATAATATAATTAACTTTATGGAATTCAAAGAAACCGACATTAGTTTTAAATTT
>NC_042493.1:7382980-7388019 GCF_005508785.2 Acyrthosiphon pisum | reverse complement strand
AAGCTTTTGGTTCCGGTTCCAGTTCCGGTGTTCAGAAATGAGAAAACCGGTTAAACCGGTTTCGATCCCTGCTTTTAAGAGATCGATACAATTAATATACATTAAAAACCTCATATATTATTATTAATTGTTCATAATACCTATATGATTATTTTTTATCGAACAAAGCATCATGATATGATTGTGTCAAATTAGACCTAACCTTTGTGGAATACAAACTCAAAAGCGACAATTAGTATGGATGAGGAAAAATAAATATTAGTGTTAATTTTTTTTTTTTTTTTACTGTGCTGAAGCAAAGTCTACGTACAGTGTAAACACTCAAGGACCTGCAATGAACGACCTGGCCAGTATCAGCTTAATTTTGGAACAACATGTAAGTGCTTAAAGCCAAGCTTGACTTATTTTATACAAGATCACGGGGTAAACATGGAGGGTTTTTTAAATGTTCAATTCGTGAAAAGCTGAGCTGGGCTGATAATTTTTAATAAACACCAAGTAGGTTTGTAAAATCTTAATCATGGTATTTATTTATTAAAAAAATCATGAATATAAAAATAGAGTTATGTGCAATCAAATTGATAAAACTGCAAATAAAATATAGACACGTCGCAAGTACTTATTTTGCCGACCTAATATAACGAACGAGCGGCATTTACGTTTTGCAAAAGTCTATCTAACATTTTAATACTAAACATCATTAATTAGGGATTTTATAATGTTTATTATTATTTATAAAATGTTAAGTGATTATTTATAAGATTATTTTCATATTATTTATTGCTGAGTTAATATTGTTTATAACTATATTTATTAATCTTTACATTATTTTTATACTTATAAGTTATAATAAGTAGTATGATATTTTCTAATTTAATATGATTACCTAGCTTAAAATCCTTGACCTCTTCGAGTGATAAAGAATAAAATCCAACGAGGGGGTCTGGGTATACATGCTCAATAATAATTATACCTAGGTTATTGTTTTTAAATGCAGACATTTGTATGTAGTTCAATCGTAGAATTGTGATTACAATGTATGTGGGTTTCCGGAAAGCGCAGGTGAAGCCGTGCAGCGGATGCTAACAATTTTCATAATAATTATTATCAAATGGACGTACGTAATTACACGCTACAGACAGTTACAGTCAAATTATACTAAATTTACCACCATTGAAAATACGACTAAATCTGAAGTCCAACAAAGTTCTTCTAAAAATAGTTTAGAGGTATAGTATAACTCTATGCCCTTCATACAATAATGATTATTGTTTATGTGTGTGTGTGTGTCATAAATGGTAACTAAATTTTAAGTTCGTTTCGATATCTATCTAAAACAAAAAGTATTGACTGAATACCTCACTCTATCGTGTATCGTATTGACTACCTATCATTTCAAACACATTGAACCACGAGACATACGACTATACATTTTTTATGGAGAATAACTTGTTTATCGGGACAAAAAAAGTATACGTGTGTGCAATAAGCACACACACACATATACACACCATATCTATTGTATAAATTACATATCTGTGAATATTCGAAATGTAAATGTCCTTTTTAATGTAACATGGAAATGACAGTATTCTTTTTAATGATATTCAGTGCAATGCAATATCCACATCCTTGGGGATGTTTTTAAATAAAAACGCACACTTTTTAATCGACTCGTCCCTTATTTTTCGCTGTTGGTTATTACGCCCTCGGGAAAAATTATTATCTGCGTGTTCTTCCATTGTTTTTCACAATACTTGACAAATCACAATCTGTTGAGTATAATAATATTAAAAAAAAAAAAAATAATTCTTATCAAAAATGAAAACTCTAAATATTAAACTTCAAATAAGAAAAACAACAAATATGAACAGCGACTTGCTATAAAAATTATTGGCTAATTATATAATGGAATATTATAACATTATCTCAAGTTTTTTCGAAAATGAAATTTTGGTACCACTGCATAGCTGTTATCATTTCGCGGAATTTGTATTAATGACTGAACATTTTATTGTGTTTTTTTCCCCCGAAAAATCATTTGTAGTGATGACATTTCTATTTCTATAGAAAATTTATTTAGTTTATTGTTTCTCCTGAACAATTTCAAAAACATGAGATAAGAGGTATTAGCATCGGAAATAAATAAATAACTCGCTTCAAAACTTAAATGTCAAAAAAATAACTCCAATTAACCACGGAAAATGTTATTACCTTTAAGTTTAATGATACTTAATACAGTGGTCGCCGCTTATAATGATCACATCTGCCCGAGAGTATTTTGATCACTTTAACCGGAAATCATTATAAGCGGCGACTCATAAAATATCGAAAAAATAACGAAAATTTTTTTAAATACATATTTTATTTTGTACAAAACATTAAAACGACTGTGCAAACTATCAAATTATATTTTGTCATTAAAGGCACAAATAGCGTTTGAGATTTGGGGGTGGGGCCTTACTTTGACAATATTGAATAAGCTTAAAACAAAATGTAGGAAATGTTTGGGAGGGCTATGGACATTTTTGGGGGGCTTAGCCCCTAAAGCCCCCCCCTACTATTTGCGCCTATGTTCGTCATCATTCATCACTTGAAAAACTAGTAAGTCCTTATCTACATCCAGCCACTCATTTAAGGTTAAATTCAAACATATACGAAATGAAGTACACTCATTACGTGGGTCACATACTCACATGTCTAATTCATTAGATAAGATTAGGACGGCCATTCGTAATCGTTTTTCTTTCTTTGCGTACATAAAAATAGGTAATTTTATTATAAATTTTATTTCTGACATGATTATTAATTCTGATCACTATAACCCAAAACCTGATCACAGTACGCGGCGAAAAATGCACTGAAGATGGCTGTTTGTTCCGTTCCTGACATTTTTGATCACTAAAAGCGGCTGATTCTTATAACCAGTGAACACTATAAGCGGCGACCACTGTAATATGTAAATCTAGATAGGTATAATTTTAGAACTACTAAACGTACATTTTATATGTATACCTACTAATGTTCCACACTTTTCACATAGAGACAACACAATATGAGGGTGAGACATCCTCTCAAGAAACTTTTTCCTCCATCTGATTTATATTATATTGTATTTTTAAATTCATACATTATATTATCAGACATCATTGATCCTAATTCGTTACCAATTTCACAGGTAAAAAAAGGTTTTTAATTTATTAGGAACCGATAAATTGCGCACAAAATGTTTATAAGTACCTAAGTAAGCTGATGAATATTAAGAATATACTTTCTAAAACAATGTTTTTGTTAAAATTAACTTTACTTTATAAAAAGTATAGTGGCGCATAGGAACACCTGTGTAAAGTTATAAATATTTTTTTTTTCATTTTTAATAAAAAAAAGAATCCAATATATTTATGTTTCTCATTTTAAGCTAAAAAACTACTTTTCAACTGACGTTTTTACTTAAAACTTTATTAAGGTGGTTCAATTGTATTTAAGTACTTTTTGCTGTTCAACACTGACTTTTACCAAAATGACTGTCTAAATTACGAAAAAATATAATTAATTCCAATTTCCTAACAATATGACATATTTTATGTAAATGCTAATCGTGCGGAATCATGGCGAATACGTGCTGTGGTAACAGGTAAAATGGAAGAATACATTTTTCTTCGAATATGTTGACATGTTGACTTGAGAAATAGTCGTGCAAATGTATGTTAATGATGTGCTAATTTTAAGTTGAAATTTATTTTTTGAAATATTAATATTTCACTCTGGGGAGGAGGGTGGTATAACGTTACGCCACCCCCCCCCCCTCCCGCCAAATGTTTTTTTATAAATGACTCGTAAAAAAATATTGTGTACATTTTGAAAATAGTCATGCAAATTCATGATTTGCTTAGTTTTTTTTAATTCCATCGGAGTTAATGATTGTGTGGAATTACGCCACTAGCATGCATTTACGACGTTATATTTTGTTATTCAATAATTTTTAAATAATGTATTTTGTTTAATCCAATATAATTTTTGGATCTAGAAATCAAGACTGATGGTGTATGGAGAGTGTTGACATGTTGTGAATGCTAATTTAGAGAGATAATTATATTTTAAATTAATATATTTAAAATAAACCTAAAACTATCAAAATAAATTTCATCTTTCTTAAAAGAATCGTTAAGAGAGGAATTGGGGCAACATACTTACCACAATTCTTAAGAAAGGATTTTCATTTGTACATATTATGTACTAGAATATAGTTTAAAATGTGACTTATCCAAAATGTGAGTAAAAAAAAACATTTTACAAATAACAGTAATTAATCCACATATCTGAATGTACATAAATTAAAATATTATAATATACATTTTTAATATTTTAAAATAATACCATCACCTATATTATACTTATATTTTAGATTCTGAGTGGATCGTATTTTTGTATCTGTATATACAAAAATTAGTAAAAAAAAAAGTACTTTAATTTATTTGAAACTTTTGGGGTGGTTTCTTGTAGCAAAAAATTATATGTAAGTAGTTGGTATTTTTTAGTTGTAAAAATTGAACATTTAAAAAAACATCAGGAAAAACAAAAGTGAAAAAAATGCAAGTTTTTACATAAAACTCGTTTTTGTCAAAATCTATTTTGTTTTGTAGTAGTAACTTAAAAAAAATTACCGTTGATGCCTTAAAAGTTCACCAAAATATTTAAATCAGCATTTTCCATACATGTAAAATTTTAAAAATACGTTGACTCTTTTTGAGCTATATATATACAATTTATATTTTTTTTTTCTATAAACATCGATACATCGTTTTTCACCTCGTCAAAAAGCTTGAAGATTTGATAAAAATTCCTCAAAAATTATTGGTATAGTAACCAAAAAACATTTAAGATATAACATATGGCAGGATTTATTTTTATATACATAGGTATAAAGTTCAAATATTGACAAAATTGATCAACATAAAACATTTTCAAATTATGTTGTAGTTAAATTTTGATTCATGATAAATTTGTATAGCTAAGATTTAAAATTAACTAAATATTTC
>NC_042493.1:7318260-7382323 GCF_005508785.2 Acyrthosiphon pisum | reverse complement strand
AAATTTTGACTTACTCTAACATGGTCAATTTTGAAAATAGAAAAAAACTGTTGATACAAAAAATGCTTAAAAATAAATACTCTACCTGAATCTGCAGAAAAAAACTGGGGTTGCCATTTAAAAAAAAGTAAGTTGTATTGCGCATGCGCGTACCGAGTGAGCTAAAAATTTGAAACTGGTCTGAAAATATGTATTTAAGTGCTCCCTATCACTTCCCGAAAACTCCAGTTCAATACAAGGTCATGCACCTGAGATATTTAGTGTTACCATAAATCGTGATCACACTCGTATATATATAGTATACAGGAATATTATTATATTTTATACACACTACTATAACTATATGTTCCAATACAATGTGGTCGAAAACAAAAATTATTCAATCTACTATATTTCTAATGTGTCATAGTAAAATAAATAACTATAAGTATAATATCTATATTGTAACATACTGATTAATAATATACAGACCGTCGTCGCTATGAAACGTCGCTATTCAATAATTGTCTATCATTGAATTCAACTTTGACCCATTTAAAACCTACTTTACATCAGACTGCAAAGTATCCCCACTTGCCTATTCTTTTAATATTATCTATACATAAACTTAAAATGTACTGATTACGGATGCAAACTAAAAAGATACCTCCAGCCTCCCGGATTTAACTAAACTTAAAAATTAGGTAAAAATTATTAAGTATGTGTTATATTGATGGAAGAATAAAAGACGATTTTAAATATATTATAAATGTTGGTCTACATACTATATTGAATAAATGTTATTTATTGTTATTTCCAAACCTCTTTTAGGTAAGTATCGATATCTGCATACAATAAATATTTTATTATTATTCATTATTAATATTAACATGGTATAGTGGTGGTTTAGATAATTAGTAAAACAATAAATAAGTTATAATTTTAATTTATTGGCTTTTGACCAGAAGAATCGTAGTTAATTATATCGAGTACGATGAAAGGCCTTAATAAAAATAGAATAAAATTCACCAAAAATACAATTTTTGTTTGCTTACTTAAAAAATAGATTAACTATTCTCAAGCTTAATTGTTTTATTTGGTTGTAGCCTATCATATAAAGTGTGAAGCTTACGTTCATACGTGTAGTATAGATACAATTATAGTTAAAATACATTCGTTTTTGGATTTTATAGAACCAATATCAAAAGAACATCCGTGTTAATTTCCCTGAAATCTGTACATTCATAATTTTTCTTGTGAGTTAAACTCGTCGTGCTTATATGCAGTCAATCCTCTTTGACGGGTCAATGTTAACATCGTGCTGTACGTAATCGTGATATGACTGTGTATATGATATATCATTATATACATTAGTTATGCATATAAAATAGGTATGTATAGATAGTACTTGTGTTAATTAATTGGAAAGTTACTCAAGTCCATGATGCAGTGCGAATATTTTCGTATGTGTTTTTTTCATGAAATCGAATGTATGACAATATGTTATATTATATATCATGATAAAGAGGGTTATATCCTTTGTATAAAATTGCATTAAAATAATGTTCGCACTAAATCCTCTGCAAGGAGTGTTTGGCTGATTTTCCGATTAATTAACACGCTGCATTATAATATACACCTAAGCACCACACACGAGGACCTAATGCCGGAAATAGAGTTTGCTGCAGCATCCCATTACGTAACAATTGGTGTTGTCACATCCGACATTTTTTCGCACTTGTTGCCGCAACGATTCAACGAACTGAGGCGGCAGCGAATGTGCCGCCGGATCACCGTAACCAAGTCCTTTCGGGTCAGAACGAACTTGAGCCGGATAGTAGTTTCTGTCGTCCCGCTGAAACCGACAAGTTGGTTAACACTACGATTAACACATACAATTTGCTATTTTACGTTTTAATACAATAATATTATATTAAATTTATCCAGACTTTAGGCCGACTTGGAATAAATTTATAATGTTATAAATTGAGGATTAAAATTATTTTCGAGTATATAATTGGCTGTACCTATAGGTATGACCCACCACAGGTGCAAGTAGGTTTAAGATTCAGGGGGATACAGCACACCTAATAATTAATTTAAAATAACTCATAAGAGGCTTATATCTAAAGTCTAAACCAATAAGAGATATTTTTTGGTAGGCTAAATCGCTAAGCACCTCAGTCCCCTCCCCTCTAATTGTACCACTGTGACCCACCAGTTACCAGTTGATTATTACTGCGTTAGATGATAACATACAATTTGTTTTAGTACTTTCATTAATATGCTATTCATTTAATCATACTCGAGTAGAGAAAAATAGTTTGACGATTATGGTGTTTTTGTATAATTTGTGGTGCATTATGCCTCATAATTTAGAGCATAATATGACTTCTTAATTGGTATTTTTTTTAAGGAACTATTATATGATTATTAATGACTTTTGTTTAAGATCGGGCAAAAATATATAGCTATGACTTACGTTAAAGATAAATTACTAAATATTACCAGTAGGTACTTTGGTTAACGTTCACTATAAACAAACAAATTGGCAAATGGTATAGATAATTCAACTTATTTATTTTATAAATCAATATATTTTATCAAAGTTAATTTATTAAGACAGAAGTATATGAACCTAGAATCATAAATTAAATTTATAATAACTGTAGGTACTTACACATTTATAATCTTTTTGTTTAGTCTATTTTTGATAAGATTTTCATATATCAATTCAAAAATACTGATAATGCATGGTCACGATATTTTTTTTTTTACAAGCTTTATAATTTAGGATTTGAAAGAAATTCTAAAAAATCGCAAGAATCTGCAAACTATTTTGTGTTTAAAAAATTATAAAATATTCAATTTTGATAGGTAAGGCTTGAAAATGTAATATAGCTATTCAATGTTAGTTGTTACTTATAAGTAGTTCATACTAGAAACAGAACATTTTTTTTATAGTAATTTTAAGTTCTATTTGCATTTAATTATATATTTAAATAATGAATAGTGATTTAAATTAATTTCTTGTATTTTAAAAATATTTTTCGTGGAGATTTAAAACTTTTCGTACTTATATTAGGTAATATTTTAAATATACAATGCAATTTTCAAAGCATTTAGACTTATTGTATGCTGTTTTCTATTTATAGTTATTTAAACTGTATTACTAATAAAAAATAAACGAATATAATAATTTATAGCAATATATTATTCGTATGATAATTGGCTGACATACCTAATCTACTCCGAACCATTTTTCGTTGCAATAATTTATCATTTAATTCAAACTTAACAGATCCATTATAGAGATTCTAGTAGCAATTATTTTCCCCCTTTTTAAATAATAAATGTTTTAATTCGGTGTTCACAAATCGTAGTAAATTTTAAGGAATAAAAAAATAATAATATTTTTAATAATTAATATAAAAAAGTATACTTTTATATACTTAACTACATTAAAAAAAACAACCTATTTTAATATTATTAATTTAAACTATATTAACAATTATAGCATCATTAAATTCCTATAGTTGCGAATAAAGTAATTAAAACCATGAGAGTTGAGGTTATCACGTGCTTAAAAAATGACATGTAAAATGCAAATCATTGACAAGAAATATTTCCCCTCACGCTTTTTCAGTACTTTCAGAACAATCTACCATTTTTTGTACATATCCATATGTAGCTTGATTAAATATATAACTATTTCACGAAAAACAGGTGGTAACTCGTATTCCATAGGCAGTAAGCCTATAGATAATCGTATTTTTTTTGTAAATTTAAAAAATAATATTATTACATATTATGAAGGTTTTGTGACAAAATATTTTCAATTTTAAGAACCATCTTGAATTAACTCCATATAAGCAATTCAGATCAAAGTTTATACTAACAAACACAAACAATAAAATAACTTATATTAACTTCTCGTCCGCTATCGGTATGTCTAAATCAAAACCCTTGTCCGCAACTTTTAAGTCGAAAATAATGACATGGGGAATTTTGTCTACGACTAGAATTTATGCAGCCAGTCTTACGGTATAGCCGTTGAAACGACGAACACGATGACGACGATACATTTCTTGTTCGGCGCCACGGAATTTGTGTCCCGTGTCATGGTCGGCTCCCGACCTCAATCTCTTATCTTCGCAAGGATCATGCACATTTTTTTTAAAATTCTTTGATACCTTGTTTTTCCGCACGACTTTATCGGGTGTCTTTAACTTCTTAATGCTATTATTCTTTTGGGGCTTAACTCTGTAATTTTTCATTAAATTAACAAAATTATACACTTGATGACACTTGTTTAAATTTATCAAACGCGCCGCAGTTTCAGGATTCTTACACTATGTGTTCTAATTGTTTGTCCAATTCTTCTTTTGTGGATTTTTCCAACTCCAATGAGCATTTCAGGGTTTCGAATTGTTTTTTACATTCCTCCAAACATTCACACATCGTATTCATTTTATTTTCTTCATCATTGATTTTTGAATCTTTGCATTTTATAGCTTCCTTTAGTTTTTCCATATCTTTTTTTAGTCGCTTTTCTATTATAATTTTACACACAAAACATTTGTATTACAATAATTATTTTTGTACAGACCAATTTACGTAAACATATTAATATCAATATTATATACCTCTTTCCAGACAGCAATTTAATTCCTTTTCCATACACAAAATCTTTGCTTTGCATTCTTCCAATTGTGTGGTAAGTTCATCCATATCTTTTTTGTATTGTGATGTTTTCCTATTGAAAGATTCATTCATATCAAACTCCTTTTTGCAGTGTTCGTCTTGAATTTCACATATTTTTTTCTCTGCGTCCTTTCCATATTGTTCTAATAGTTGTGTCGACTCGGCCAGTTGAGATTTTAAGTTTTCTTTTTCCAAGAAAAGAGCAATACAATCACACGATGTCGTGAGTTCTGATTTGTCAGAACGCGAACAGTCAACTGAATGACAATCTAATTTAGATGTTGTCTCAAGTGGTGGTGTCTCACATTGACACGTGCAACTGTCATTTGATTCACATTGGCCAAAGTCACATTTATTGGTGTCACACGGTTCAGGGCAGCACATGACGTTATCATTGGAACAGGATTCGTCAATAATTACTGATACCATTCCACAATTGGCTATAGGTGGTCCAGTTTCAGGACAACACAAATTTGTCTGTATACCAATATGAGAAGATTCCTTTGTCATTTTAATTGAATAAGTGTTTTCACAGTTTAGTCCCCGTTCGTCATAATTTGTAATATTACACGACATGTTGTTTTCACCAGGAAAACTGCAAATATTAAACAGTTAATATATCATTAAATTGATTAAAAAAAAATGCGAAACATAAACATGTCGCAGATTATAAACAAATATTAAATGACAAATTAATTGATTGTTCAATGTTAATTAAATAATAAAAAGTTGGTCAAAGTTATAGGTTTTTCTAAATTGTACACGAGTAGAACGAATATAAATATTTACTAGATATTTAAAAATGTAATCATTTATAAAAAAAAAAAAAAAATTATTTGTTTAAATAATGATTTTTATTTAAAAATTATTCTATACCCTTATTATTATATGAATATATATTAATATTATATTATTGATGGGACTTTGAATAAAGTAATATATTAAAAATTACTTTTATTGACTAACAAGTCAACATTTTTTATATACTACATTCAGAGTTCAATTTTGTGATGCATAAAAGAATAAATGGTCACGCTTCCAACTCTAGAAAATACTACAAACACTTGTCCAATGTCCATACAAGAAAGAATTATTTTTCAAATCTAATCCACAATGGGTTAATGTCTGATTTCGCACTTTGCTTATTGTCAATGAAAAACAAACTCTTTTATTGGAAACTGAACTCAAATGCCTTGTCGAAAAACCACAACATATAAATTTAATACATTCCATGCCCTCATTAATATAATTTGTAACCGTATAGAATCTAAATTGCGAATATATATCATTAAATAAGTAGGTAACTAATCATATCACAATTTAAAAAAATTCAAATTAATTTCAATGAACCCCTAAAATAGCTGCGTCCTCTTCCCTTGTAATAATGATTATGTCATTGAATAATCAACCACTTTCGTACAAATTATACATTAAACAGTAGTGCTATCATTAATATTATACGAAAATACAATAAAATAAAAATAACCAGCAGTAGTCTCCGATCTGTTTATCATCTGCTGATATGTCATATTGACATCCGGCAGATATACAAATTGGCTTTATCGATTGCTTCATGTCACAATTCGTAGTCAGACAATTGACAATATTACTATATTTCTCAGTGATTTTTTCTTTTAGACATATCTCTTCGTTCAGTTTACTCTCTGTATTCTTTAGTTTTTGTTCCGTACAAGTCAATTTGGCACAAGTTTTGTGAAATTCACATTTAACGTGGCTCATTTCTGAATTCAAATTGGTAATTTTTTCGTCCGCTCTCCTTAGTTTTTCTTTATGCACAACCAAATCTTTTCGCACACTTGATTCGTTTTTTCCTACACATATGACCTTATTATTCAAGTCCTCGATAATTTTACACTGTACGTCATTTTCCGCTCTTAAATTATCATTTTGATCTGTCAATTCATTGTTTTTTTGTATTGTTTCTTCACGTTGTTGTTCTATTACATCCACATTTTTACATAGCGTTGACACATGTTCTTTGTTTTCTTCGTTTTCTTTATTCAATTCAAATTCGCGAGTTTGTAATCGTTGAACCATCTCAGTGAATTTTGAAAGTTCTTTTTCATTTAACAGATTTTTTGTCATTAATGAATCATATTCACTTTTATAAAACTTAAGTTCAGTTTCTAAGTTCTCAATATCAGTTTCCAGTTTACAAATTTTTTGTTCAAAACGTTTTTTGTCAACGTCTTTTTCATTTTTCAAGTATTTTTCAGTTTTTTCGGAATCTAATTTAGCAGTGGCTAATTCTTTTCTTAACTCTTGAATGGTGCGATTGAGATCTTCAATTTTTTCTTTAAATTTTTTTTCTGCGACACATTTTGCTTCTTTTAGTTTATCAATTTCTACTATATGTGTTTTGTTTTGCATCTCAAGACCTTTAGTAACGGCTTCGAATTGAATAATTCGTTTACAGAGATCATCGATTTTATGACAATTTTTTATGTCATTTTCTATTTCCAATTTGTTATTTAGTTCGTTATTTTGTATACTCATTTTCAATTTTTCTGTTTCTATTAACTGGTCTTTCATATCACACAAACTATATTCCAATCCATCTATAATTTTAATATTGTTTTTAAGTGTCTTTTTCTTTTCACAGACTTCTCTTGATATGCATTCATCATTGCAATCACTTATTAATTCTACATGATCCTTTTTCATAGAACACAATTCTTCTGTTACTTGTTGTAATCGGTTCTCTAAATTTGAATTCTCTTTTAAAATTTTTTTCAACGCATCTGCCATATATGTATTATCTGAGTACATCGAGCGTATCTCATAATCTTTTTCTTTTGACTTTTCTATTTCTTGGTTTAATTTGTTCACATAACATGCAAGATCACTTTGACATTGTGACAGATCATTTCTAATGTTGTCATTTTCTTCAGTTAAATTGCAAATATTCGATTTTGATTGTTGTAATATTGTTAAAATTGAAATACATAACGTTTTTGAATTGCAATATTCATCAATCGCAAGCAGCAACTCTTGTACGTTTCCATAGATTTGACCTTCACAGGCAAGTTCTACTGAGTTCTCTAACAGTAATTTGTCTGCACACGAACATTTTGAATCTACATTCGATTTCTCTTCACATGAACATATTGAACCTTCATTTGATTTATTTGCACACAGACATTTTGAATCTGCCCGTGAATTGTCTTCGTCTGGGATTTTTAAATCTATCAGCAGTTTGTTTTCACTTGAACATTTTGAATCCACATTCGATTTCTCTTCACATGAACATATTGAACCTTCATTAGATTTATTTGCACACGGACATTTTGAATCTACCAGTGATTTATCTTCATATACGCATTTTGAATCTACCGATAGTTGTTCTGATTCACATTTATCATTTGAACAGCATTGACAAATATTTTCATTTTTACAGAATTGATATTTGTCATAAATCAATTTTAGTTTTTTCTAAACAATACATAAGATTTTATTATTTTTCTAATATCTATAATATGACTGGACATTATAAAATAAGCATGCCTTATATGCTTCTATTTTCTCCTTGTCCAAGTCTTGTATATGTTTCAGCGTGTTTATATCATAGTCCTTTGTACACAATTTACATTTTAACTGCTCTATTTTCTTTAAATGATATTTTTCACGTTTAATTCGACATAGAAGAGTATTATAAATACTGTAATGATTTATAAAATATTAGATCTGTATGATATATGATATTACGAGTATACATGTATTAAACATTCGATTTTAGTTATCCAATAATGTTACCTCTTTTTTCTCAATTCAAATAACTTTTTATTTCTTCTTACGTTTAGTTGAGAATGTTGGATTTCCGATTTTAAACACAAATTTTTATCAAATAACTTATTATAATTCTTAACCAAAAGACGGTAAGCGCCTAAACACTGCGCTTCAATATAACCATTCATTGCAATGTGTTACAATGAATTGAGTTAAAATACGTAAAACAATTATTATTTTAAAACCGATAACATTTAAACAAAAAAAAAAAACAAACACGTTCAAATATTATTTCATATGTATTAGTGTCTATGGAAATTAAATACTGTAATACTTGAATGTACTTAGTTAAAATAAATGTTAGTATTAGAAAACACTTGATTTTAAATACCTACTCAATGACATTTAACAACACTGAACTAGGTTAGGGTAACATTTATTTATGTTAGTATCATTGACTAAACATAAATATTTTGTAACATCATTAATTTTATTGGTGGGAAACCAAGATCCGCAATAAATAATATTTCCACATTTAAAAAATTTTACATAGAACAAAATATGTATGAATACCGAGTACTTTAGCCACTATTTTAGTTGCTATGATTTTCGCTATACTGAGCCAAGTATACTTAATTATTTTTTCTACATTCTAATGTACCTACTTGCGTATGTTGGTGGCGATTACACCTCACCACTGACATTGTACGTGTCCTGTAATTATTAGTTGAAAGCCAGAATATAATAGTATGTATAGGTTTTTTATGAACGGTCATAATATTATATCCTTTGTAAGTATCTGGATGCTTTTAATCTTATATTATCTTTGATGTATCTCGAATATTATTCTTGATACGTCTCAATCTCGCAAATATCTTTTTTTAATTCTAAAAGAATCAAGTATTTTGTATAATATTAGCTACAACATACAACTGTTTCAAATATGAATATAAATACCATTTTTTTTCGATACCTAAACTACCCAGCTCAAAAAATGGGTATCGTCTGATCCCAGACTTTGGATACGTCTGGAAAATATGACTGTTTCGCAGTAGGTACCTACGGCGTTTAAATAATGCGGTGTAATCGTCGCGGTCGATTCGCCGCAAATAAAGTATAATATATGCTTGCACGTGCGGACGCAATGTAATAAAATCTAACAGCGACCGCTTCCTTACGATTTACATAATAATATCATACCTATACGTTCGTGTTGCAAGTTAAGAAAAATAAAATGTATAAATGAATACGCACCTTTGGCAAAAAAAAACAAAAAAAAAACTTCTATACGTAAAGCGTAATAATATAATATATGATCGACCGAGGGGGTGCGCATTCGATATTTGTATAAACATCACTATATATCGTGTGTATTACACAAAATTGAAAATCGGTCGTGTGAGGTCGCGCGCACTTGACGCAGCGAGACGAAAATATACGCTTTGTGGGGAGGAGAGGGGGTGACTACCATCCCTTTCACCAAACCCTTAAGCCACACGCGCTCATGTCGACCGGACCACCTCGTGGCAAGTAGAAAAGCATTTTTCTTCCGTTCGGTTAGGGCCTTGTCGACCGCAGTAAACGAACCGTATTAAGTGTGTGCTCGCGGTCGTATATAATATAATATATTATATACATACCCATAAGTTGTGTACCCGCGTATATTATATTGTTGAGCTTTTTTCTAGAATTTTAAACCAAGATTGTATAATGGAGAATTTCTTTGCTTGAATTACTATTATTCTGATTGTGATTTTGATTTTCAATTTTTTTTTTTTAAACCATTGTAGATCCCTTATACATATTGTATAAAAATTATTCATACTGAACATATTATTATATATGCCTACTTATGACTTATGTTAACTATAATAGTAATATATTAATATGTCATTCGAGGACTACAAATTGATATGCAATGTTTTAACAATGAAAGAGATTAGTGTTATCAATATTGATAATCTATTTGTTGATCGTTTAGTGGATGATATTTTTTTATTTTCATTACGAAATTGAAAAGCAAAAAAGTATTGAAACTATTCCTGAATAGTTGTACACTTTATAGTACATATGCTAGTTGTGTATAAATGTTCTAAATATCACTACATTTGTATCTACCTACATATATTTTCTTTATTTGTATTAATTCTTCAATATGGTAATATACTCCACTAAATATGTTCGAGTGTTTCTTCATAATAATAATATATTACTTGTATAAATAACAATAAAAGTCTATTGAATATTTTTATAAATATAATTATACTATGACTATAATATGGGTAACAATGGTTAATAATAATTGATTGTTTGATATTTTGATACATAAAGTATGAAATAGCTAGGCCAACAGTGATGACAATATAAATATAATAATACATAGGTAATATTATTTTGTGGATTGATAGTTAGGAACACAATATTCGAACAGATATGAGTGGATTTTTTTATATACCTACTGCGTTTTAGAAAAATACAGAACATGTACCTACGTATTTTTAATTTTGGCCAATTAAATATCCGAAATGTCCTAATTAAATTCTGTAACTTATTGCAACATAGTCATAAGGCCAATTGCATGGTGACTGGTAATTTCAAAGGCAATTATTGCCTCTGAGATTTTTCTTAAATAGAGCACCGGTGGTAGCCATGGCAGTGAGGTCCCTAGTAAATGTAATATGATATAGGTACTCATTAGATAGTCAATAATGATCTGAAATATAATTGGTCATATTATATTAATACATTATTATGCAATATTACTTGGGATATTTGTAACGTTTCTCTGGAAAATGTTCAGTTCGCCACCCACTGCATAAGTCATTCACAACAGTTTGTTTTTTTTTAAGATTTTTGAGTTATTTTGTAATTATTCATAGAGCTCACCTACACAACAACGACTATTGCAAATAATATTTTCAAGAGTTTAAATATAGTCTCTACAAATATATAATATTCATTTTAATTTATATAAATGATTTAATTATTTAAGAGGAACACGCAAGTTGTCTCCGTCTTACTAAAGTACCACAAGCAAATTTTACATTCACAATAATCCATTTAACTCTGTTATTTTTTTAAATAGAGTGAACATACAAATAGTTAAATTTAAATATAAGAATATTCATTATTATCTAGAGTAGGGGTCATCTAATGGCGAAATGCACGCAACATAGCGACCCACGGGCAAATTTTATCCAGCCCGCAGACAAGAAAAAAAAAGCAAAAACCATTAATATTATACGTTCTAGTGTTGTAATTTATCATGTTTGTTCATTGGTTTTTACCGTCGTCTGCAAATTTAAGATTCCTAATGTAGCCCTTCAAAAATATCAATTGCTGTTCTAGAGCATCTCTGAGGCTTTTATATATTTTATTTTCAAAACATGTATTATGGTAATTTTATAATTTAAAAAAAAATGTAAGTACAGTTTCCAAATGCTCATAACTTGCAATTTGCATGGATTGTATAATATTTTTTCAATTCTAATATTATAAGTTTGATTTATACAAAAAATATAACATTTTTTTTTTTTTTAATTATATATAATTATGTATTCCTTATTTATTATTATACGTTTATATTTCTATACCATTTATAATAAATATTAGTTGCTATATACGTACTATTAAGTAGTGTTATGCATTATTATCTAGATAAAAAATAATTTTAAGTATTTTTTTTTATCTATTTAAGAAAATAGGATGGCTATCTGAGATAATTTTTCAGATAAATTTTTATGACATAAGATTTTTAACTTTATTTTGGGGGTGTTAATTTTCAAGTTGTTGTCTATTTATTCTATTTCATTTCAAGTTAAATTTATAATAATATATGTACATTTATTACATATTATGTGTTTTTAGTAGCACATATATATTCTGTGTTTAATTTTTCGTTTTTTGCGAATCAAAGTGTTTACAGCCGGCCACATGTCATATTTAATTATTATTTTTATTATTTTAATTGTTTTTATTTGAAATATAAAATCTATACAAATGTACACATTAGGCTTATGGGATAAAGGTAAAAAAAAAACTCATGAAAGGTTGATTAAGAAGCCATCCATTAGTGACACTTAACTTGATTGATTAATATTTGTCTTTATATTTAATTATAAAATTAAAACATTCTCATTGAAAAAAATCATCGCTACTAGTATAATTATAGATTATCGTGGTATAACAAACGTAATATTCTTGATTTTTATTTAAATTACAATATAAAATAATTGTTTGGTTACAGTTTTGAATTTTATTATTTTAAATTAGGATTTATAAATTAATTAATGCCGTTTGAGCCACTGTATATTTTGTACAAAAATATGCCTCGCGGGAAAAACTCTTTCGCGTCGTAGAGTAGTTAGTTTTTTATTATTATTATTATTATTTTTTTTATTTGAAACCGGAAGACTTTATTTAGGTCACATTGAATTCTGCTTTTCAAAACTCAAAATCTTAAAACAAATGGTATAATTAAATAAATTATCAAATAAGAAATTCTAATTAGATTCTATAAGCAAAAAAAAAATCAAGTTTTTCTTAAAGTGATAAAATATCATTCGTAACGAAACCATGTATACTTACATATTAGGTACATAGGTATTTTGATGTATCCGAGGAAGTGAATTAAACAAACAATAATTATTTTATCGTGAGTTAGTTTTAATCCAATACTTAAATTTAACACTATTTAACTATTATAATATAACATTTTGATTTTTCACAAGTTTTAAATTGAATAAAAAATATCTGTTTTTTGTTTGTTATCTAAACACATAAGGAGTAAGGACATGTGGTTAAATTTTATATAAATACATATTTCAAGTATTTTCTGTTATCTTGTCTTTATAGATTTTGAATGAATTATCTGTTATCGAATATTATTATCTTTATATACGCAACGCATATATACGCATATATAACGCGCGTATTTTATTATTATTTTTTTTTTTTTTTTTTTTTTATTATTTTTCGTCTACATTTTATCTATATATGATTGAAACAATTTTCGTATAAATACTTATAAATCGCATATTTTTATACATAACCTTATTTCGGAGACTGGAAAATAATGCATTTAAGGACAATACTATGATAATGTGTGACGCACACGATCTGATGTATGTACCTATTTAATAACATAAAATGTGTGATCTTGTTAAGTAAGTTTGATAGATGTAGGTTTTCTTTAACTATTACGAGCAATGTTTTAGCTCAAAAAATCACTTTGAAATATGGGTTGTGGTGGCTTCTCACAGGGTTGTTTTTGCTAAAAGTAACATGTTTCATTGCCAAGATTATACTCTTTGCGATCGTCCTTTTCGGACCTATTTTTGTCGTATATCTGAGACGTGTGTAAAGACACGTGCACATTCGATTGATTTGAAACAGTAAACGCAACCATATTTAAGTATGTATATTTTTCGAAAAAAATAGTTTTCACAATACTGTCAAAAGTATTATAAAGTAAACAGTTTTGTTTTAATATTAGAATGTATTTTGTGTAGCACAATTTTACTTTTATAATACATAATAATAACACATCTTTAAATAGATTGCGAGATCATTTTATCTTCGGTGAGATGGTTAATAAGAAACCAAATTAAAACCGTTAATATATTATTAATTAATAAAGTACGATTACGTCCATGTGTAATTAGATCCTTCTGCGTAAGTGCTATTTCTAATTAATTTAAAAGTTTCCGGGACGTTTTATATTAACCCATTTTGTAATAATGATTTTTAGTCAAGATGAAAGTTGTGCACGGCGCTTTTAGTAGT
Source organism: Acyrthosiphon pisum (assembly GCF_005508785.2). NCBI lineage: Eukaryota > Metazoa > Arthropoda > Insecta > Hemiptera > Aphididae > Acyrthosiphon > Acyrthosiphon pisum. Next base: position 7,368,109 of record NC_042493.1, on the reverse strand, counting down.
TTATATTGCTCATAATGGTACTGCTTTTAAAAGTTTCGAATAATAACAATAATATTTCAAGCTTTCGAGGACAACTTATAATATTATAAATAATAAAGAGTGAGGATAATTGTTATATCATAATAAGCATAAATTTACTTTGGTTTAGTAACTAAAATGTGTTTCAGATTCTGAGTGGAATGGAGCTATGAATGTATTGGATTTACAAAGATATTATGAGGTTTTTTTAAATTAATTTTTGTTTTTTATTTTCTTTGGCCTGTGCTTTTAATGGTAGTAAAAATATTTCAATTTTCTACTTTGAGAGTAGTATTTGATAAAAAATCTGTTCAAGTTCATAATATGACATATTATGTCAGTTAGTCAAAACTAAAAAATTCACATATAGCATTGAAAAAAAAAAAAAGTAATGAATAACATAATTTTTTCTCAAAACCAGAGACTTTAAATATTCAACATTTATGCTACCTACCTTTTTCCAGACATGATCTAAATTTCAAAATTGTATTCCCTTTTTGTGCTTCCTCTCACGTATTATATTGTCTTTAAAAGTACACTTGCTTATACGCAATGTAGTTATTTTGTTCTAACTCAAACATTTTCGTAAGACCTTGTAATTTGTACGTACCTATATTATTTTATTTAACTGTATACCTACGTCCTATACAATGACATTTTAAAAATATTTAGCTTAACTTAAAGCCATTGCCTATTTATACTACCAACTTGTTCACACTGATCTACGTTATGTACTAGACTCAAAAGCTTAATTACAAAAATAAATTGTGATATAAATATTATGTACTATTAAAACAATCAATAATATATTAAATCTGATGTTTTGGTAGCTATTAATTTAACCTACAATATTACCATAAGGCAATAGCAATATACATATAATAAAATCAAAAATCATATTAATATATTATTAATAATACACTATCAATGTTAATGTCGAAACTTCAAACCAAATTAAATTATTTTAAAATTTATTTTTATCATAACACAATATTATTTGAAATTTGAATGCGTCAAACGCTACTTTGGAATTTTGTTAATAACGTATATAATTGTACAGGTATTATATTAAGTTAATTATTGTTTGTACCGAGGAATTTATACAAGAAAGAGTAGAGTTAAGTAAAATTGTATTTGTTCAATAATGTTTAAATTATATTACGATACATTGATACCAACTTAATTAGATTCCGAAGGAGCGATAAATGTATTGATTTTACAATGATGTGTGTTTTATTCGTCCAAATATTGGTACATGAAAAATAGAAGAAAAATGTTTTCAACTTTGAGTAGTTGTACTTTTGAGAGGTTACAACTGAAAAACTCACGGTATTTACCCAGCATAATTTGGAAAAAAAAACTGGAATTTTTAGGAAAACTAGTTTTTGACGAAATACATTTAATTTTTTTGCTTTAACTTGAAAACAAATATCCGTCTTAGCTATTTATTGACATTTAACTTTAACAATGTTTTTATTTAAATATCGATACAAAATATCTCACCTGGTCATAAGTCTGAACATTTAATACAAGGTTGGTTCCTCATAATATTTTATTTTAGTAATTTAAAAAGAAACATAATCACAAATTTCTGTGTAGACAATTGAAGTTCAAATCTCTACATAATTAAATATTTAAACATAAAATAACGATGATACATATTATATTTAGTTGGAATACAAAATCATTATTCGTGGACACTTAAAACTGTTTCGTATATTGTTTATTTACTATATGCAACGGAATTTTCAATACATTTGGCTTAACTATATACTATCGCCTATTAATTTTAGTTAAATGTTTATACCGTATCATTATAAATAGTAAAATAAATTACTATAGGTAATAATTAATAGCAATATACTAATTATATGATAATTATAGGCTGCCAGAACTTCCTTCACTCAGAATCGATTTTCGTATGCAACGATTTATCATTGGATTCAAACGTATGTAACACATCCATTACAGAGACTTACTCAATGACGAAATACCTACACTAAAATTGACTCCTACTGCTTAGTAGAGCAATTTCCACTTTTATTTAGTTCCATTAGCAAACCGTTTTCTTATTATAGTGTCAAACGCAGCTACGCAGGTGAGTTGTAGCTTAAAAAAATGCAGTTCTATCTTGACAATATGTGAATTAACTATCTTGGTTTTCGGTTAAAATTATTTTTAAATAGCTAATATTTGAGATACATATTTATGTATATAAACAAAACAGTTTGGCTTAGAACAACATTTTATATTAAGACCGTAGTGGATGAGATTCTAAATAAAAAATAAACCTGTTCATAACTTATTAACATGGGACTACGGCAGAGTTTGGTTTAATTGTAATCACGATGATATTAATTTACTTACAGGTTTTCAGGGTTAATTTTACAGTAATTCCACCACAAAAAAATAATGAATCCATGTTAAAACTTTATAAAAGTAATTTGTTTGAATGTTAGGATATTATGGCTAACTTTTTAAGATTATGTAGATTTCTAGGGACGAAACTGAATGTTTTTCCTTAAAAAAAAAAATTATTTTTATTCCAACGTATGGATTTAATAAGGATAAGCAATTAGGATTTTGTAAAAGTTTACACTTTGAAACAGTTTAGATTCATAATCATTTCATTTTTAGATTAAACTATAACTAATTTTAATAAACTTGGACTTCCTCCACTTATCAAAATTCTTCTTTCAAAATAAAAAAATTTACAAAAAAAAAAAACAGCGAATTACGTCTCTTTAGATGAAAAATTTTGAAAAGTTTTCTTTGTGTCTGTTCATAATAACCAAAACTGCCTCATGCAGTATCACACGCATCGTCTTATTTCGCTACCAAAATTATAAAGCGATTATTAACTTAACGAACTCATTTCAAATCTTATAATATCTTGTTGTGAATTATTAAAATAACTTTCATTTCAAACCAAAAATTGTACTTACATCATTTCAAGAAAACTAACATCGTTAATACTCTCTTTTCAAATTCTATCATTGTTCAAGTCAAGCAACATCAACCAGGTAAATAGTTATAATAATATATACTCACACAATTTCAATAATAAAATCATCATCAACGACAAGTTAATAAAGACACGCAGACTCAGGTGCATCATAAACCATTATACCCTTCGTTTATAAATCTATACTCACGATCCCAATCAATCGTAATAATTATATGCTTTAAATAGGTAATAAAAGATAGGATAAAAGAAGTCGCTATTCCAAATCCCTTTAATTATTATTCATTTAAAATAGCTCACTATACCAACTTAGTTAATATATTATTATAAGGTGAAGTTTTATCAATAACAACATACATGCTTATTTTTAAATCATCACAGGTCTTAGTGGTCAGTCGCTTGGATTGAAAATCCTTCAAAGTCAAATAGGTGATGAAAACGTAACCGTACTTAAGGTGACATTTAATTGTGGAAGTGTAGGATGTACAAAAAGAGATTGGAGGTTAGTAATAAGTATATAGTTACTATAATAAGGCGTAGATTTATAGTTTCAGTATGGTGATATGGGGTGAATTATGGGAAGTGTATCAAAACTATTAAAATATATTATGTGATCTACATATGTAAACACAATCTGATGATAAATGATTATATTATATTCAGTGCAATAAAATATAGCTAGAACTGCTGACGTTTTAATAAAACTGTATGGTACATTTTAATATTAAATTTCAGTTATGCCATAAAATATAAAAAATAACGCATATCACTTAACAGAATATCATCTGATGTATTTTTTTTTTTTTGTTTTAATAATATTGTTAAGCCTGAAAATAGACCTACGACAGCGGTGTACTCAAAAAGCCTACTCGTAACGCCGTGTGTTCATAATTGTATAGTGAGATCCACTTAGAATCATTTTTTTATTGATAAGCTAATCATTATTTTACAGTGTTAAAAAAAATTTATAATACTATGCCAGCGTTACATTGATTTTTCGTTCTCTTCAAGTAAAATAACATAAATATAAAATATATATATATATTATACATTTAAAATACGATTGCAATGGTATTACAGATTTAAAAAGTGTGAGTTTTAACATATAACAAAACTTTTTTTTTTTTAACAGTATAATTAAACCTAAAATAAATATTGTTGATTAGGTGAGTACATTTTTGCTCTAAATATAATTTGCTATTGCTTGAGCTATACAATTTTCAGGTTATTTCCAATATATTTTGATTTCGAAAACGTTGGTCTTAGGCTTTGTCGAAAATAATATTTATATATTATAATATTATTACGCGTTATGCATGTCAATGTTTATTATTTATGAGCGTATTATAATTGAGTAAACGTTTAATTTTGATAAACCCATGTAATATAGTCATATAGATTAATGTTAAACAAAATAATGATATTATTGGGATCATTTGTTGGTATATTGTAATATCTGAATTGCTTTAATCTTTTAAATGTTGGATTATTGAGATGTCAGTTTGACATATTTACATTTCAAAAGTGCCAATACGAATACAAATTGTATATCAATTTAGGATTGGGTACATAGTAAAGTAGGTACAACGAATTTTTAGTTTTAATAAAAATAAAAAGGTGGGTAAGTGGATGTCGCTCTGCTGTATAGTAAATTACAAGTGGGTCACTGTTTAATGGATGGTATTCAATTTGAATTCAATGATATAATATCATTGTATAAGAAAAACAATTCTGAGCGGAAACGGTATATCAGTCTAGGTATAAGACATAATATTATATATGGTATTAAAAAAAATTTTACCTATACTAGGTACCTATAATAAATTCCAAATTAATCATATCCTAATATTCATTAGGTACTTATAACGCGTTATACATCAACAACAAATCATGATACTATCATAGATATATAATAGTATACTTAAAAAGTTTCAAGTATACCCACGAAATTTATTATACAATCACAACAAAATAACTAAAATAGTTATTCCAGGTTCTTAATATGTAATTTCGTCCAAATTTGAACTTAAAATGACTATAAAAATAAACTGTGTTAATGTATTTTTTAGATTTTTTGGTAACAGAATTAATTACTTACGTGGAATCTTGTTCTGGATTTTCAATTCTTAGATACAAAAGTTGAACATTTTATACATTTTTCACTACAAAATAATTATTCAAATTAAAATATGATAAATTTTGTCAAAATTCGATCTTTAAATGCTTATAAAAAAAAATTGTGCCTATATATTTTTAATATTTTTCAACTGCTATTGTAACAATATATCAGGAGCCTTGTATTAAATGTTTACACTTTTTGGCCCAACAGATAAAATATTTATAGAAAAAAAAACTAAAAAAACAGAAAACTGACCATGTCCGTAAACAGCTCAAAAAGACTCAAATTATTTTCAACATTTTATCGTATATAGCAAATGCATATATAAACATTCAGTGAAATTTTTAAGTATCTACAATCATTCGTTTTTTAATTACAATATAGTAAGTAAATCGTCACATGAGAAATCCAGCGAATATCAAATGTTGTAAAAATATGAATTTCAAACGCCCATAAAAATTTGATTTGACTTTCTTGTAGACATTTTTTTTTTTGATAAAGGTAGACAATATTATGTGGAATCTTGTAATACATTATCAAATCTTAGATTTAAAAAGAAATTTTTTTTGAATTCTTAACTCAAAATAATTTGCTAATTTTCGTGATTTTTACATTTTTTGTCAATTTTTGAACTTTAAATGCTAATAAAAAAAAAACTGTGACTAAGGATTTTTAATATTTTTCAAATGTCATTGTAACAATACAGTAGAGCCATGTATTAAATTTTCAAGTATTTTTACTCGACAAATAAAGTTTTATTGACATTCATAGAAAAAAAAACTAATACAATTGGAAACTGAAAATGTCCCTAAACAGTTTAAAACAAATCAAAATATTTAGAAAATTGTATTATGTATAGAAAATGGAAATATAAACAACCAGTGAAAATTGCATGTATCTATACGGTTATTTGTTTTAAAGTTACACCAAAAACCAAAATCGATTTTCTCGAAAACAGCTTTTGCGTAAAAATTCCCGTTTTTCTTTAATTTTTCTTTTGTTTTTCAGGGTGCTTTTGAAAACTATTGGAAATTTCAAATTTTGACCTTCTGATTGCATCAACTAGATTCACTTTCCCATCAAACAAGGTACTGTTGAAGAAAATCGAAGCAGTTTTACTGCCCCAAACCGTGATGACAGACACAAAAATAAATAAATTTTAAAAAATGAAAAAAAAATAAAAAAACACGCATCATTGTAAAATCAATACATTCATCGTTCCACTCAGAATCTAAGAACTAGATAGGTACCAGATATAAATTTGGATGGGACAAATGGGTAAGTGTTTTTCAAAACAACGAAACGAATCATAATAGCATTCAAAATGTTATGATCATCATCTGAAAACTGCAACCAATCAAGTAAGTTAAATACGTGTGATAACTGTCGTATATAATCGTAAAAAAACTAAGCAGAAGTGCATATCATATTAAATAAGTTGCAAATATTAAAAAAACAAAATACAACAAGGTAACAAAAAACATAAAAGTGCATAAACGCATTTGAATTTAAACACATTTTCAATCCATATTAATTATCATATGACGTGTTCGCACCTACTTGTATAATAATTAATTTATCATTGTAATCGTATTAATTTATTTTTATATCCATGGAATATAAAAATATATTATACGAATTGAGAATTACACATCTGTTCAAATGCAGGAGTCACCCTCCCCAAAATGGTATTTTTTGTGTTCCTTTTTTTTTTCATTTGAATCCTGTATCGTTTCAAGGTAAAAATGGACGACTTTTTCATTTTACTGACTACATCAGTTGTATACTATTATATTTGATTAAGTTAACTCATCGTTAATGTTTTTTTTATAATAATATAATTACGTGACTGTAACTATAGTTTGAATCGTATCAGAAAATAATATTATATCAGAATAGGTACAACTTTGCAGAAGACTATAAAAAAAATTACAAAAAAAAAAAAAAACTAAAACTCGTTCATTTCATTGGATTATGATAATTTAGTTTTTTTTTTTATAAATGATTATATTTTAATAATTCATTTTTGAACGAGGTAGGTATATAGACATTTAGGACTTTAGGAGGGTTACTAATTATTATTAAAAGTTAGACGAAAAGCTTATTATTTTTTACTTCATTATTTATGTTCATATTTTTTTTTTAAATTATGATGATCAAAATTTATAACAATTATATTATGAAACTTTTTGTTCATAAAAAAAAGATTAGGATATAAATTTAAAACTCGTGCACTCGAGCAAAATATTTAGCGCACCGCATTCTTAAGCGAATAATACCCGAAAAGAGTTGTAGTAATAACATTTGGTTTGTTTGTTGTAGGAAATTTTTTTCAACTTGTAGTCTTATTGATTTTACAGGTGTACACATAAATGTGTGCCATACTGCCATCCCTTTAATAGTTTTCTGAATAAGTTTCAGGATAACTTTTCCGCAAAAAACTACTATCGAGATTTAATTTTTAATGTTTGTTACATTTATGTATTTTCAATGGTTGATTTCGAAAACTGTTAGTTGAAAACGCGTATCTGAAGTTTATATGATAATTTTGTTATTCTATTTGAATAACAACTAAAAATATAATCAATATTGTCAAAAATTGATGTAACGTAGTTTTTCGTTAGTTTTGTATAATTATTGAGAAAAGTCTGTAGTACCTACTGAGGATTCCTATTTTTGACACCCTGTTAATGTCTCCTAGTTTGTATGACCTAAACGGTGAAGCTTTTCATAACAATTAATCAAAAAATACCCCCCCCCCCCCCACAATATATAACAGGTACTCTCTGTATGTGTCTTTATCTTATATAATAATATTTTCATTGACAATAATATTATTATTATGTATTATAGTGTTATTATCGCACGTAAATTGCATCTAAGTAGGTACTATTGTAAAAACGCATCTTATATGCGGCAGACTGCAGTCACTATAATATAATGCTAGGCAGTAACTTAAATCTTACGATTTATGATATTAAAATATACGTACGTATACAAGCAATGCATCTAATAATATAATTTATACGGACAAATAAAACTGGTCGTTATGGTGACATCGTAAGGAGAACTGCATTTACGCCACCGCCCAAGTATATTGTAAATTTATATACCATATACGTGGTAAGAACTTTAGCGTGCGTGCTCCACAACGCCGTGTATGGTCTATTATATGTAAGTGGGTATATAAACATAATATTTCGATCAATTTAGAATTGTTCGATGGAAAATGGCAAACATCGTATACGTTTTATTGCATCATAAAATTATATGAAATTTTCGCACAAAATATGTACATTGAATTTATACTTATCTATTTTCAAATTGCATTGTACGGTGATTTTGTATCCACTATTGAATGCTTGAACAAAACTACAATATATTATTATAATTTTATAAATATTCCAGACCTACCGGTAGACTTTGGAATCCAACTTCTGAGCGTGTGCCTTTGCATGTTCAAATGTCCAGAGGAAATTTTGGCTGTTGACGAATGCTTACCAATAGTTGACTCAGTCGGACTATCTAGTCTGGTAGACATAGGTCCATTATAGGTTCCCTCTGAAATATAATTTCAGGAAAAATTCACTCCCCTAAAATACTACTAGCTATATCTTGTTAGTTTTAAAGTGTCGTTACGCCATTCTCGCTCCGCCATTAATTCTTATCTAATAAAATTAATATCTTACTGATCGCTCACAATATTATGAGGGCTGTGAATGTGAAGTCTTCTTTCCTAAATTAGCCATAGTTTTTTTGGGAGCACTTTTATTTTATTTTTTTCATTGCTCTTATCTAATCAATATTATTACATTTTTTGCACATTTTATCTTACATAGATTTGTATTTTTGGGCTTGTATCATTATGAAAAATATAAAAATGAATTACCATGCAAATTCCTGTAACCTATTGTTTATGGTGTTCTTATATTTATTTTTAATTAAAGTGTAATAATCATTTTTTTAAATAATAAATTCATTTAAATTTAACTTCTTAAGTAACAGTCATTATTACCTTATCAATATTTTAGTTCTTCGAACGTTTTGAAAATGATTTGTTCACTTTAGGTAAGGTGATTTTTAAAAAAAAATATATCGATGTTCATAATAAAAATGAATATAATACTATATTAACGTCATAACTCATAAGCCCGTGTTAATAATCTTAAAAATATTCAATGGATGGTACAAACTGATCATTATGGCCACAGCTAAATATGTACATACATAAATAAGTTTCTAATAACTTGAAGAGAACAAAATAATATTCTGAAAATTAATGATACAAAGAAAGAAGGGAATAATAAAATGAAATATAAATGCATAATGCATACCTAAGTACAACTACGCAGAACACAGTAATACAGTATATTAAATTAAACAATTTATGTTAGTTTATATTATGTCACATCCACTTGCTGAAACTGCTTTTTCGTGGAAAGCTATCCATTCAAAAGGAAACTGTTTTATTTTTATATACTTTGTGAAACATGAAAAGAATTCATTAAATGGATGTTTAGCTTCGGTTGGTCAACGGGAAAAAAAACTGGATGTCAAAGGCGTTGTAGGTATTATTATTACAACTTGCTAGAGCCGAAACCAATTTTCAGCCGTTGGCTTGTAATATAAATTATAAATATCATAATGCCTTAGAAAAACTCAATTTTATTATTTTTAAACTAATAGTAAAGTTTTCCACTACCTACCCAATCCAACTGTTATTAATTTTTTGTCCTACATTGATTTATTGTACAATGTAATGTTAATTAATTACAAACTTACATCTTATGCACAGTCAATAATCTATATTATAATATAATATTATGTAGAGTTTATTAGGTATACTATATTATATTATGTACCTAATATATTATTATATCATACATTTTACTGATTGGTTAAGTGAACGTCTCTATTTTGGCTTTATTTAATTGTTTATTTGAGTTTTTCCAGTCGATATCGAATGGTCAGTAGTTATTTGTGGGAAACAATATATAAGTGTAATATTCAACATATAATTATGTTTAATGATTACGGTAATTTAAATGGTAAGGATTACATTCAAAAGAATTAAATTAAATAAATATGATTTACGTATTAATATTATGATAGCATAATTGTCTTCACCTTGTCTTTCACCATTTTAATGTACCTATAATGAAGTTTAGCTATTATTCGTCACGAATTAAGAAATATGTTTTAAGAAGGTATGTATTCAATGAATATTATTCATATCAGGTAAGATCATAGACCTTAACAACGTTTTATTATCTTTTAAAAAAGAAATAACATTATCGAGACTTTTATTTTATTACTTGTAAAAAAAAAAAAAAAATAAGGGGCCGGAGTGGCGCAGTGGTCACACAGTTGACTTACGACTCACACAGTCATCGGTTCGATTCATAGCAAAGTGCAAAAAATGTGTGTGATTCTACGCAGTCACCATTTTCCCGTGCTGTCGTCCGATTGCGTCATCCGGTTTCCAACTAGGTCCCACTCCACTGGGAGTGAAGACCGCACATGTCTCCTCTTGGAGAAGGGGGGGTAGTATCATGCATATAGTGATATATACATAGATAAATAGATCACATGATCTCCCTACTACCCACTTGTGATAAGCATTGTCAAAGACCTTGAGGTCGTTACAATGAACAAATATAGAAAAAAAAAAAAAACTTGTAAAAGTTAACGGGAAAGTCTCATTATTTTTTTTATAAGCGTTTGAAGTTTAATTTATTTTTACATTGTATATTGACCCATAAATAAACTATTCCTTCTAAATTGATTTTTAATATTTTCTTGTAATTCAAGACAAAATAACCATAGATCCTTGAAAATTCTACCATAAGTTTATTTTATAATTTTCAATATGTGGTAAAATTTTCAAAATATAGTGATTTTTTTTTCTGTTTACATTCATGCAAAATTTATGGTTTTTAAGTTATCATCGATGAAACATTTTTGCCGCGTCAAAAAGATAGACTATTTAACACAAGGTTCATCAAAAATAGTTCAAACTGTAACTAAAAGATCCAAAAAGTATGTTCTTATAAATATTTTTTTTCTGAAGGTATTCTAAAGATAATTATTTACAAAAATAAATATTTTAATGAAGAATAACAATAATTGTTATTCTTCATTAAAATATTATTGTCGATATTATTTATTTTTTTGTATTTTAAAATATTACTCATGGTAGTTGAAAGATTTAACGTAAGTACCTATAAATTATTATATTTTATACAAATAATGAAAATTTAAAATTCAAAGTTTTTAAATTAATTAAAATTACTGTACTTCTACTATTTACTGTTAGTTGACAAAATAAACTAATAGGTATGATAGCAATATAAATATATCATAAAATAGTATGTATATAGGCTGACAGACTGACTTCGAATCGTTTATATAGGTAATATCAACGATATAGGTATTAATAATATAATACCTTAGTTCAAATTTAACACATTCAATACACAGCCACACCACACCTAATGTATAGCAGAGCCGTGGTGTATCCACTTCTCACATTTTTTTCTTCATATTTTCATATTTTTCAGTGTGGGATATTTTTTTGTCCCCCCCCCCCCCCTCTACAATCCATACGTGACTCACGCCCGCGTAAACGTCGTTGTTTCTCGTACCGTTTCTCGTGTGACGTACGCACATTATTGTAATATTATTTTATTATAATTTTATTATCACCCGATTTAAACGGAGCCAGTTATCAGTGCGATCGAATTTTCAACCCTCCACCCTTAATATTTTAATACATAATATCTAAAGCTGTTGGCGCGCGACGACGGCGCCCAAATAAGGCACAATAGCAGTTTTTGTGATACTTTACAATGTTATTATAATATATTATACGCATTGACACACACACACACACACACACACACTTACTAACAGCACTTGTGCAGTTGTGTATAATCGAAATAATAATAATGATATTCTATATACACACAGTTTATAATATTAATGTAATATTGTGTACCTATATAAATCGGAATACCCAGCCCCAACCATTTATATTATTATTATGTATATATATACACGACTACCACCACCACGTTATATACATAATATACCTACGTGCTGTGCGTATTAACAACCCGAAAATCCATTATTGTTATCTCGACACCTTTTCTAAGCTCGTAAGGTAAAATATGTTTTCAAAAGTACATTAAATATAATATTATATATATATATATATATATATATATAAACATTTGGTATATGCCCACCTATATGGTATTTACGACGTCACCATTTTTCATATATGTATATATAATATATATATATTTATATATAATGTATTATGTGTGTATGTATGTGATTTAGGTGTGTCGTCTCTAATGTAAGATATAGTATGTACACATCGCATATGATAATAATAATATGTTTTGAACGTTTTCGATTGTCTTGTAGGCGCCGAAACGGAGCTCAAATTTAGTAGGGTTGAGGCGGATGTATACAGGTGCAAAGGTATGTAGTTAAGTACATAATGTACAATTTAATATACCATAGAACTAGCGTATAACGTAGATGTGTAATAATATGTTTATAAGTATTAATATCTGGCCCTTATACCTATATTATAATAGAGTAATTTAAAGTTTATACTAATTGTTAAATAGTTTGATATATTATATACTGGTTGGATTTTAGTTTGATTTTTAAACTTAAACAAATTCTACTGAAGAAATTAAAAATGAAAACATTTTATAAAAATATTAGTTTTTAAATATTCTGAACTATCACTTCAAATAATTATGATGTGAAAAAAATATATTAAAAAAAACTCTGAAAAAAACTCATGCCTTTACCAATAAAATTACTTTTTATTAGGATTAAAGAATTGTATAACCCCTTTTTTGTATGTAAATATTGTAATAAAATATAAAAATTGTGATAAAATAGTTTTACAACACTGGCTACAACTGCGTCAAGTCTTACGATTTACTAATGTATAGCGAATAAAACGTTATTTAAACAAAATATAATATACTTTTTACAAAACAATTTATTGACGGTAAAACGATTCGATGGGGTCTTGTAGAACAGCGTTAAAAATAAATCTTAAATATTTCATTACACAAAAGTTGTGCATTCAAGAATGTAAATATAATATGTTTAAGAATAATTCTTAGTTTATTACATAATATAATAATCTTTTAATTTGTTTTATAAATTATTGAAGAGTTCGTTGCATATTTTTAGCTGAGGGGTCTTTCGAACCCTCACACAATAACGGTATAAACGAAAAACACAAAAAGTATGCATCTTAATTAATATTAGGGTTGATTATATTATACTTTCCAAGCATAAAATGCGAGCACATTTATTGCTAAACGTTTACTTAAAATAAATTAAACATATTTTGTAACTTATAGTTTTTAATTAATCTTATAATGCTAACAAAAACAATTTTAGATATCCTAAAAACCCTACCTACTCGTTCAATATGCAGGTGTATATTAGGTACATCTAAGTTTTTTTGAAAAGTATTTTACTTCATATTCATAAGATGTTGATAGTGGTTTTACCAATAAACATGTGTGCAAAAATAAAGCAATATGAAATGTTGGAATTGTACGTAATTAAAATTTTCAAAGGGAAAATCTTGGAAAATTGTTATACTGTAACAACTTAGAAGTTAAGAACTTAAGCCCGTAATCAGAGAAAGTTGAAGTTTACCTTAAAATTCTTGCTCTAGGTCTAGGTGTTCGCAGCGCTCTTGAAGTTGTTTGTTCAGAAACTAACTAATGAGCAAGTACACCGTTCACCATAGGTGGAACTTGGGCGTGCATGGGGGGGGGGGCTAAGCAAAGCATTTAATGAGCCTTCCCCCAAAAAAATTTAGGTTTTTAGATGTATGTGATCAAAGACTCCCATAAAGCTCACAGTGATGTTAAAAATGTTAGGCCCCCCCCCCTGAAATTTAATGGATTTCCGCCTAATATGCAGCCACTCACAATAATTTTCGTATAAAATACGAAAATCTTATCTATTGTCCTGAATACTCGTCGATCGAACTATACGACTGGATATGATATGAATAATTGCAGGATGAAAGTACACACTGCGTATAAAAGTAAAAATAAAATTCACAAGCAATTTTGAGTATAACAGTAAGACATCCGTTCTCAGACCGTACCTTCAACATGCAAACTTTGTTGGTGCACAGGCTCAGGCGAGGATCCCGGGGATGCTAGGGGACCTACCCCCCTTTTTTGGAAATTATATATATTATATATAGCTATATTAGGTATAAACAGTTCACATGTCTCAAAATAATAAAATCCATAGGTACATAATTTAATATATAAATAACATTTTTTAAATTGTCTTATCTATAATATATAATAATATGTACTAAAACTGTACCTAATGGTATTTGTTTTTAAAAAAAAATGTAGCTCTTCTCCCATTTCAGATTTATAGACCCGCACCTATGGAGACACTCACACGTAGGTCAGAACTCAGAACTCATAAGTGCACTAGAAAACTCGCAATCTATAATTATAGCATGTAGGTTCAACTGTACTAGGATTCTCTAACTCGCAAGCTATATGTGCATCTACGCCACGCGCGTTACGGTGTACTATCACTATAGAGATAAGGTACCGATAACGTACCGTGGCATACCGAAGAGATTTTCGCTTCCGAAGATTATCTCCTCAGAGTACCACGATAGCTGGCGCCAGGGGGACAATCGTGTTTGGTGCCCCTATTTAACATGACATGGTATATTATTTCTAAGGAAAAGCTAAGATTTTTAAATAAAAAACCTCAACAAAAATTAAATTAATCAATATTAATAGGTCAGTGACAAGCTATAATGAGTATATGAGTCGTAATGACTCCTTTATCAAGACGATATAAGGACACACATAATGTACATTATTCCTATTAATATATTTTTTACTATCAAAACAGTAAATAATATTCGAAAATACAGTTTTTATTAGTTAACTATACAAATAATTTATATTATTTTTATATTCAAATTTATTTTATAATATATTTTTTATTTTTTATTTTATATTTCTATATAAAAAACACGGTCATAGGTAGTACAAATACAAATAAATAAAAAACTGACAAGGTTATAATATATACCTACGTTTCAAAAAAATTAACTGAACATTGATTTTTCGTTTGCATTATAAGAATATGCCTTACAAATTAATATTTTAAAGGCAATTTAAAGTTCAACGTTATGGAAGGCTGTACTTAACGACGCATTATCGAGGCATTTTCGTATTTTTTGTTTCGTTAAAAAAATGGATTATTTTAATTAAGTTATGCTCAAATTATACTTAGGTACAAATTTTCTGTAAAAATATTCATTATAGCTTCAAGCTTCAACGCTTTTTTTATGAAGTTCAATTGAATTCATTTTTTTTATACCAGAAAAAAAAATAGAAATTTGTCGGATAAATCTATTTACGCTCCTTTTGTTTTATTTAGTTGAACAATTAACGCGCCAATTATAAGAATAAATGTTTCGTTCTAATTATTATGCTGCAATGTGGTTATAGTTATCAAGAAAAGGCTTCTATTTCTAGTGTTGGTCGAGTACTCGACTTTGGAAAAATTCAGTCGAGTCGAGTTCGAGTACTCGACTCGACTCGACTGAATTTTTTTTGGACTTTAAATACGAGTACTCGCTTTGAGTCGAGTACTCGTGTTATTATTTTTATTATTAAATATACTATAAATAGTAATTTATTGAAAAATATATGTTAAAACTATAAATAACTGAAAGAACCCATATATCCGATATGAATACCAGGAAGGTGATACATGATAGTTTAGATTGATAACAATAGTTTTAATTAATTAAATAACTGTAAGAAAGAAAATATAATATTTTTGGAAAATCTATTTTTAGTACAATTTAAAATACTCGACCATTTTGTCGAGTACTCGGAATTTGTCGAGTACTCGAATTTTTTTTAATAATCGGCATTTGTCGAGTACTCGAATTGGAACTCGACTCGACTCGAAATAATTGAAACTCGACTTGAAATTAAAAAACAATACTCGTCCAACACTATCTATTTCTTACGGATAAGTTGTCTGAAGCTGGGAGTTAGGGCACTGTGTATGAAGTTTTATCAATAAAAAATACACATTTTGCTTATAAATGTTGAATACCTAATTATTATAATATTTAAAATATACTTTAATGTATCGGGAGACGGGTAGTGAATATAAGTGTATCCGTGAGGTCGATCGAGTGTTGATGTGTCTGTCGAACCGAACTGTCATTTTAATAATATAAGTTATCATTTTGATGGATCGAAAATATATGTGGAAAGTGTGTATTTTGTGTTGGTCAATTCTATAGTGTAAATTTAGTGTATAATTTATACACAGGAATTAACTGGTCGTTATTTAGACAAATATTGGTCGATCGTATTAAAAATATCAATACCGATTGAACACGTGAGTTAAATTAAACACACTTTTACGGTATATATTCAAATTGTATTTATTAGCGAAGAAAAACATACAATATTGAACTTTCCTATTGAAAAACATAATAAAAGAGTTATATTGCTATACAATTTATTAGTATGCATTTATGCTGCATGTAATAATATATTAAATAGTATACTTAAATAAATATAGTGGTCGATCACCAGATACTTAAAATGTTCAATGTATCTCACTCGTTGTAAAAAGATGGCGATCCCTGATAAACATGAATAGGGTGTAACGGATATGTTGTAGTGTCTTTAAATTCATCAGAATAAATATTTCTTCGTTTAATTTTATAAATGATTTTTCTTTCTTTCTTTTTATTTTTTATGTAATACAAATAATTAAATTCATTCATTAATGACTAGATGCTGTTTTAGGTATCGAATATTTATAGCATTCCTTACAACTGCAACAAACTTCAACGCATATCCATTCTTCATTGTAGCTATTGATTTTAATAGGTACTGGAGGCCATGTAGACTTATGAGTTAGGAACATTTTTTTAGAAATGTAATATAATTATTATTGGAGATTTATCCAACTCTTTTGTCATGAAATATTTAAGATATATAACAAATACATTTTTCACACAGATTAATAACCACAAAATATAAACTTATGTTTCAATTCGGCACTAAAATTAATTTGCACCTTTTGGCTGGTCCATCCATCAACTTTTGTGGGGCAAGATAGAACGCTATATATTAACCAGTAGAAGTTAACACACGAAAGCATAAAATACGTACCGTATTACTGTTATATGATAACATAATATTACAGTCGGTGTTTGTTCCTTACGTAAATAGTGGTTACCTTCACATTCTATTGATCTCGGTTCCTCCAGCCGGAGAACGAGTCATTACTTATATTAAAAATAAGTCTTAAAATATAATACACAAGATGACATGATAATAAAAAGTATAACGTAATTAAAATCATTTTTTTAATTTATTAATTGGTGCTTGTACTGTTGAGATAATATCCCTGTACAAACAATGTGGGTACAATATCACAAATGTCATCGGTCACCCCACTAATTTTAATTATCATTCTAGAATTCCTTTTCATCTTATTAATTATTGTAATAATTGTAAACTAAACGCGATGCTTAAGATTATTATTCATCATAATAACATGCCTGTGAACACATATAAGTATACTTATTTTTGTATATTGTTTATTTTTTTAGCTGGTACTTTGAGTGGATGGCTTGTATGGTTGCGCGTGTTTATCAGATAAAACTACATCTACAACGTAGAATTTAATTAAAAATTCAATTAAAAACAAACCTTACCCCAGCATTCTAATGACTAGATGTCCACAAAATAATTTAACATTCATAATGTAGAGAAAATCGATACTGTTTTAATATGTATTGAACTTCTCATATATTATTCGAAATAATTAGTCGTCTGTTTGACTTTCGTCGTATATTATGCTCTCGCAGTTAAGTAAAACTATAAGCTAATAAAATCCGATAACGATGAATAATTAATTTTTTTTTATCGATTTTAACTTCGACTACAGAGTTTTTAACAGTAATTACTATTTACATTTCTTTTGTTTATAGATTCATTTTTGTACATTTTATCAGTTTTTATTATGAATATTATTATTTTTGTTTCTAGATGGTAATTTCTAAATCAACAAATGTTATTCCGAATAAAATAAAATACAATTTTAAATGTACTTAATGAATCCATGATAGACATTTTACATCAACATATTATTTAATATACCTACTTAGAACATCTGGGAAAAAAACTAAAAAAATAAAAATGCTGTTATTTGAATAAAAAAAAAAAACATAAAAGCGTTGATATAGAACCTAACCTGGTTTACCTTTTAAATTTGCATTAATCATAAATTCCATATGAAGTTCAAAATAAATGATATGATACAAAATATAATATTATATATTAGGTACATTTCATCGTAACAGAAATGTAATTTAATTTGTTAACAAAATAAGATTTAATTACATTTTATGTTGTGAATGTCGTAAAAAATAAATAATCGTCCAAACTTAATTTTCTCTAAAAATAAGAAAATAATTTTCTTGTGCGGTCCATTTTATTGCTAAATCCAAATTTAAACCAAACAAAACTAAATATATTAATATGTAATAATGTAATATCCATAATTATTTGAATTAATTTTGTTTACTGTGCTATAATCGCGTACAAAATATGAATGTGAAGAATAAAACTACAGTGGAAAACGTTTGACGCCACACGAAATTATAATAATATGACTGTAAATGATACGCCCAGCTCAAGTAAAAAACCGACCTCGAGTGTTAAATAGTTATTTTATTTTATTATAATAGAGATTAATAAATGTATCAACAATAGGTAATAATGCTACTGTGATTATTCCAGTGCAACTATTCATTCGGATAATATGAACTAGATTGAAATCGCCTGAACTTTGACAATTCGGTTGAATTTGTCGAGAAGTTATAGAAGCTAAACCTTCACTGAATTAAAGCGATTTGCAAACAATTACTTGTGAAAGTTCGGTTTTGATATCTCACACGAGTTCACACACGTAATACGTATTAGGAAGTCAACTTAAACCAATTGTAACGCGCATGGTATAACTCCAATTACGCATACAGCTGTGGTTGGATTAAAGTTTTCACTATCTACCTCTAATAGACTGCACTGCTTAATATTCTGCATGTTAGGGTTCAAACAAAAATTGCTAGAATTTTTTTTGTCACTCTTGTTGCAGGCCTAGACTGTGCTCGGTCGACTGTTCCAATTAGGAATATAGACGATAATTTTCAACTTTAATAAAATTTGATTAATAATATAATAATATTATGCACGTTATGTTTGATTTTTGATTAATTATCAATTTGAAAATTGATTTTCAATGAAACAAACGTGGAATTTATTTGAATCAATATTTCAATAAATAACCGATTAATAAATATACAAAGAGCTATACCTATCTTATACCAATAATTGTACCGACAACTTTATAGTAATATATATATATTATAATATATTTTAGAGTAATGAAATATAGCTTCTGAAAACATATCGCTTGATTAAATTCTTTATTAATTGAAACCAACTTTTCTGACTTATTTGAAATTGAGCAATTTATTGACCCCTTGAAAATTAGATTATATTAAACATTAAATACCAAGAATATTAAATGTTTATAATATTGAACTAAAAATGTAATAATTTAAAAGACGCAAAAAATTAATTTCAAGTAAGTAACTTTATGATGATTTCAAAAACGTTATCGGATAATTATAGGTTAGCTAGAAATTATAACAATTGGCAAAATATTAATACTTTAAAACAAAATAATTGATATTCGTGTTGTAGCGGGAGCTGTTTCTTTTGCACTAAACACTAACGATAACTATTACTATACGCTCTCATTTACAGGACACAGATTTTGAAAATTACGTCCATCGAGCTCCAACGGTCTGTGTCGAATTACTTAAAAAAAAAAAAACGTGCCTTACATGGTAAACTCTCACGCCTCGTATTTCAATATTTTTTTTTTGTTTTTAGAATGAGAACTCGGAGATACTATTCAAACAAAGTGCATTGGAATTTGATTTTCAAAGTTGTATTTACAATTTTCAACTCATAGTAAGATTTTGAATACGACCAATTTTTATAAGTTTTCGTTTTTTATTATTATTTTTGCCATGTAATTCAGAATCAAAGTCCAATCCACATTCTTTCATCCATCATTCTTTAAATCGTTTTCTTAAAAAAAAATATTTAAAGAAATCACACAATTCTATGATTCTATGAATCACTATTTTCATTTTTGATTGGTGATGCCATTAACATGTTGTATGCAAGTACGTAGATTTTTATTTTTTGGGATCCATATACAATCACACTCACACAAATTATCAAAAGGTCACGGGTGGCGAAAACGATGAGATAGCATATTGCTTATACATTGGGCCTTATTAAATAAACACTAGCAGGGAACTTAAATAATATAATAATATTGAACCTATAATAGATATGACGTTGGCAGGTACTATATTATATTATTGTATTCAGTATTGTGATGATAATTAATATTATTATTGTAATAATATCGAACGGAGTTGTCATTAACTCGGCAGCTGCGACTGCAGTGAGGTAAAAGCTACATTTAGATAGGTACATTGCTGTAGAGTTGAATGAGTTGATTAAATGTCGTGCCGAATAACGTCACCGATGGCCGTTTCTAGTCTAACCTATTTCCGGTGTTTCGTGGGACGATGTTGCCATTATGTAAGTGTATGTGTGCCAAACTATCGCAATCGAAGAGACGTAGCTTTGCGTATTTACCCACCTCTGCACTACGTCCGGTTTGATATTATAATAATATTGTGATGACCGACTTTTGGCGAAAACGAGGGACGGTATAGCCATTTCCGGTAAACGGTAGACAGAGGTTCCTGAATAATATTATATATACGTCGCACGTCGTACGATACAGTAAACGTGGTATACTTTAAGATTGGCATTGTTGCGGTACATAATATAATCAGACAAGAAAATTATTATTGGTTTTTTCCAGTTTGACTTGAGGATTCCTAGAAACGATACTAGCACGATTATAATAATAACATACCGTGGTTATTAATAAAACAACAACATGTTGTTGTAAAATATTAACCGAAATCGCATTTAGTTATATATTTTAATTAAATGGTCTCTCGAGTTCCAAATTATGATCTAGCAATTCTCATTTCTAAGCATTTACGAAAACGACATTTACCCGTGTACGAAATCCACAACAAGGGTATCTCTGTTCTAGGAAAAAGAGATTAAGATAAACGCCATGTATAAGGGAGTAGTACTAGGCGTTTTCACCTGTTCAAAGCACCTACACGCCGTAAGCCGGATTAAGGGCCAATGCCACAGTGGGACTCCACTCCCCCCCACCCCCAAAGGCGAGATGGAAACTATTGATTATATTTTATCATCCACTAAAGATTTCACGGTGATAATGTGGCTCGGTCCTAAACCAAAATGAAACCATTTCCATGTCTTTGTTTCTGGATTCGTGTAATGCAGTGTTTGCTGTTTTTGGATATTATATAGACCTGTTTTGACATAATATTATGTACAATATCATGTAATGTATGATAACATATGTATTGTGCGTGTACATTCAAAAGCTTATTCGATCCTCTTATTTGAGGGATATAATAGCAGGACTATCACTGCTCCCAAGTTCCCTGCTGCAAGTTTTCTTCGGGCTAAAATGTGCTAATTGCGGGAAAGGAAAATATTTTTTTTATTTTTTCATTATGAGTATCCGACTGCCGCGAGGGCAAAATAAAAAGTCTAAAATAAATTGTTACACCGCGCAGAGTAAAGTTATCGTCCATTCGTACGTAGTGTACAGCGACGGTGGAGGTGTATATATGAGTGTTAGCCAAATCTATGTGACGTGTGTGTGTAAGTGTGGGTGTGTGCGTGCATATTCAGCGACGCGTAAAATGTCCAATGACCCAATATATTCGTACCTTATTGTATACCGTGTACAACTGTGGCTGCTGTATTACACATGCAGTACCACTAATAATATTTTATGCTTTATTGGGAATCGACCCGGAGAAAGTACGAAAACAAAACAGAATTAAATTCGATCAGTCACCCCGCACGCACGATCGAGACGTATAATAATATAATATTATTATTATATACAGTCGAATAATATACCAACACGCTCGCTGATACGTCCACGTGCAGCGTGTCGCTCTCTCCGGAATCCCGTTATTATATAAATATATAATATATGTGTGGGTGCATAGTCTACAATCTACAGGGTGATCCGTGTACCGTACACCGTGCAATGAACCTTGCGACAG
This sequence comes from Acyrthosiphon pisum, assembly GCF_005508785.2. Lineage (NCBI taxonomy): Eukaryota > Metazoa > Arthropoda > Insecta > Hemiptera > Aphididae > Acyrthosiphon > Acyrthosiphon pisum. The sequence continues at coordinate 7,345,657 of NC_042493.1, read as the reverse complement.
TATTAGGTACTTATAGGGAATTTAAATTTTAGTCTTAAGAACAAACTAATATCGACTATAATATCTTAATATAATTAATGTGAAATGGTCGCAGCGTTTAAATAAAAATAACCACTTATATTTTCCGAGACGTCGTCTGGTTCACGATACATATTATAATCATCCTGTATACCTGGTGCCACCGTAAACTAACACTACTACACGTCTGGCCACACACACACATACATATATATAAATAATACGACAGCGTGTATCGTGCATCCGTGAGTATAGGTTCCTCTTAGAAAATTATAGGGGGCGAGGGCGCACATCGCGGTCGTAAACCCGAACGATGTCCTCCCGCGCTCCAGGTGTATTTTATACATGTATACGTCAAAGTGCGCGTATCGCGTAGGGGTACGTTTCGTCGGGGTCCGACACCCTTCGGCCAACGCCACGGCGGCGGTTCCCGTGGGATATGGACCGAACGTTTCGTGGCGAGACGGAGCCATCATCCACCGATCCACCGCGACGAACCCTCCACCCTTCTCCTACAACCACACGTGATAACCCCTATGTCGCGACAACGGTACGCGCTCGTTCACCCCCGTCGATCGCGTACCGCGGTATAGAAATCAATTCGAAGCGACCGTGACCAGGAGTCCCGCTGCGGGGTCGTTGTTTATTTCCTCTTGTTCTATGCTGTCCGATATCGTGTCTATATTATTATTTAAAACAATTTATTGCAGGATAGGTATACATTCAAAATATTTAATATGAATTACAAAACGTTTATAAATAATAAAACAGCAATAACACATTGGTAGGTAATAGCTGTATATTATAAATGATGTTTATTCGACTCGATGCTCTATATGGTGGCTGACATTCCGGTGGAATGACCAAATATGGGTATAAACGATCGAGTTGAAAACTTAAAGTTAGGTTTGACAATAATTATTATAAGTTTTTTATATCTTTTATTTTATTAAATTCGTTATCTTTTGAACTGTATTGTCCTTGCTTGGCCACGGTTTTGCTCACAAGGGATATGTTGGACTCATTGGAGCTTTGAAGAGTTTAATACGAACATTGCCATGTATTTTTATGCACCAATAGCAATCAACACCATTATTTATTGTCTGCACTTCAAAGCCTATCCACATACCAAATAAAATCATTTGTATACCAATTTTCAAAACAGGTTCACCTAATTATTTTGAACGATTTCTCGTAGAACTATTGCGGTAAGTTGACACAAATACATTTAAATTGTATTATTTTATATATTGAAAAAGTTTACATTTTTGAATAATATATCATTTATTGCAGCACAATGATATTCAATAATATAATTTACAATCGAATCATTTTTTTTGAAATTTAGAAATACTTATGATGACGTTATGCTAGTAGTTGATCGTAGGTTATAGGTCCATTGTAGCCATAATTCATTGACACTTTGTAGTTGAAACTTTAAAGTTTAAAGAGACAGCTCTGATATGCATTTCAAAAACAACGATGTACTGATTCATTAAAGTATCAATGTAGTCACAGTGAAATGGAGATATTCTCACTTTTCAAAGGGGCAATGTGACCAGCCTACAAAAGTAGCAATCACTAGTACCTAGCTATTCCAATATCTGAGTAGCAACCAGTGACTGCTAATTTGGAATTGTTATTATTTATACAAAATATAAAAAAAAATTAAGTTAGTAGTAATATTGTTATTTACTATACAAAAAATGAAATTTAAAATATAGTAAAACGATTTTCTTGGGTACTTAGGAAGGTCAAGTGTGTTGTTTTTTTTAAATGAACATATGTTTATGTATTTATCCACAATTACAAATTAATCATTGGGATGGTTTTGATAATTGATTCAACACATATAATCATTCTTATCTAAACATTTAACTAAATCAGAAGTAAATTATAATACACTTTATTTAAAGTTGACTTGTAATAGCATGTAATAAGCTAAAACATTTTAAATTAAATAAATAATAAAAAAAAACAAATAATTAAAAGTGGGCATCAAATATTTTAAATATTTATATACCATACATTTAATAAAATATGTTGAAATGTTGAATTATTAGTGTTAATTTTTTATAATCCCTATTCTATAATAATTTAAAGACTAAAATAAATCACTAAAGTGGTTATAGTTTCAAAACGTAGAAGATTTCATTTTCAGAAAATATAAATCAGCTATAACAATAACTATAATATTTCATCAATTTTTTTTTATATTCATGAGGTAGGTATAAGGTTAAAAAAAATTAATAGTCAAACGGTTTTAATTAAACTGTCAATATAAAATTAAAAAAATTACCTTCTTTCTGAGGATGATTCTGCTCTCCTAGTAGGACTTCCCATACCATATTTATTGTAGTTGGCACATATTATAGTTTATTGTATACTGCTGCCAAGATATTCGTAAGATGGGTCGATGTATCCATATGATTAAATCATTTAAATGCCATTGCATACTTTATTTTCCACTCAACTCGTTTTAGTTTTTGTTGATACACTGCTCTAATATACATGTTTACCGTTTAGATTAATTTATTTTCTTAATTTTAAAAACAAGTCAATAAGTTTGTCTGTAATATTATTGCTAATATAATTTTCAACGTTTGATTCGATGCATGTAATAATGATTAGTCATTTATGTGACCACATTTTGAGTTGGGCGTGGGTATATGCAGCATCTATTATGTACTTAACTACAATAGGAACATTAGTTGACAAAGTTGAAAAAACCGCCTTGATACTATTTCTTCCACATTAATATATTCATTATATAATATGTCCGTACCCTTTATTACAGACACGCGAAAACTATATAGGTACATTATATTTTATTCGATCACATTTTATTTTTTAAAGGTGCAGTTTAGTTTTCCCGGAGCGAGTTTGATTCTGTACAAAACTTTATTCATTAAATCCGTATTAAACTCAGTTGTAATTAAATACCTTTATTCTATATATAATATTTACTACCTACACAAAGTCGAAGTTGAGTTAGTACGGAACGTATGCAAAAATAAATAATTAAAAATGTTTCTCAATCTACCAGAAATAGACAAAAATCTATTTTCAAAATTAATATCACCGTAAGACTGTATAACATGTCCGTGTCCGACTTGAATGGCTCGAATAATATATGAGACATTCGATTGATGTGCAGCACTTATGTACACTCGGCAATCGATCCACACGTATCCGCACGAATTGTTTTGACAGGACCTATGGCAGATGAATATAATATAGTAATGAACACAATACGTATGTTGTGACTAGTTGTTTTACTTTAACTTAAATGTTTAATTGTAACGAATAAAATAATAGAACGTCCATTTATCGATTTATCGGATGTGGTCATATGTGACTTTCGAGTGTATATTATATAAGGTACCAATGTCTGGATTTGTTATTTTTATTGCTTATAAAAGTATGGTTTTTATTTATTTATTATAGATATTATAATGTTTAATATGCTTATAATGTGTTAGTGTCCTGCAGTTTGGTCGTTACGATATAACCATGGATTTCGGGAATCCTAATCATATTGTCGCTATTGATTCGGAAGTACCATACAATGTTCAATAATAATAATATAACATCTTCTTTACTATCCATAGAAACATTTATTTTTTTATTCTAGTGTTTTATTATTGCCATAGCAACCAATAAATAAATAATAATTTAAAAAAAAAGAGACAGTTATTATTCATGAGTGTAGAAAGCCTTTTAGATATAACATTCTAGGGGATTGACGAATAGAGCGAGCAGGAGGTTGATGGTCCCCAGTTTTCTTTATAATAATTGTACCTTACTTATACACACGGACGTCAATAGTTTCCACCAAAAAACTCGATTATCGTTTCCGTCAAAACGAAAAAGGTTCGATTTCCATTTCCGCCAAATCTATTTCTACCTGTTTGTCTAAATTATAGTTTGAGAATAATTTAGAGTTACCCAGGGGGCATCACGAGCAAGCCGTTCTCAGCGAACAAAAAAACATTTTTTGACTTAATTTTCAGATTAAAGTTCAAAAATTTGAATTTTAAATACATTAAGCTGATTATAATTATTAAATATTTGTTAAATTTTGTATATATAATATATAGTGTATATTATGAATAGTAAATAAAATATTTCTGACAATTTTATAAATTATTATTTATTATTTATTATTTCGAATAATTATTGCACACCTCTTTTAAGAATGTCATTCTTGAAATCGTTTTATTTTTGTATTCGTCTGTAGCGTTTGTTGTACTAATTGGTCGTTTTTTATATATTACATCTTATAGGTTTTTGCATACCTAAGTTGCAACTGTTAATTTGAATGTATACGTTGTTTTGAACATTCAAAATTAAATTTTTTAAAAATTTATCATTATGTGGATGTAATTCATAAAGTTGTTCTTTAAAATGTTCGTGAAAAGATTCACAATTATTTGTTGTTCTGGATATACTTGCACTAAAATTCTACCATGTGGTTGGTACATTTTATACAATATAACACACTATTTTCAGAGATATATTAGTGTGGACAGTTACAAAATTGGCATATTTACACTATGCTGACCCTTCTGGTTTTATAGACATTAAATCTTCGACAAATAATCCTGAAACTTCTTGAGTATCTAAAAATGTTAATCCAAATGTAGTCTTTAGCTATTAAACTGGCTATTACATTTTTTGGTTCAAAAGTCAAATTGTTTACGTAATATTTATTTTGAATATATTTAAAAGCTTGCAGTGTATCTGTTTCACAGTTTTTATTATTCAATAAACAAAAAAACAAAGGTATTTAAAAATTGCTCGTTAAGCCGTGAATGGTAAATAACCCCCCCTCCCCCCACCACCATTGACCGTATTATTTTTATTTTTTATTATAAAACAAATAATGCATCTTTATAATGTAATTGTCGAATTATATTATCATAAAATTTCATAATTCGTATTTTATCTTTAAATGCTTCCAACTTCGAATATGTACACTGTCCCGTAGTTGCCGATACTTTTAATAGATACTCAAAATATAAATTTGTTTTTTAGGCTTTCAGTGTTTATTTTCTGGAACTTATTCAGAAAATTTTAATAAACTTGTTGAATTTTACCTCGATACTGATAAGCTAACAGTTAAAAGCTTAAAGCTGAACTACATATATGGTATACCAAACTTAATAAGCATGTAAAATATCTAAAACATTGTTGAGAAGCGTTGAGACAGTGTGATAAAGAAATATTTCCCAATATACATTTTCTATTAAAAATACTATGCACTTTACCTGTTTCAACATCCACCCCCGGGAGAACTTTTTCTTGTCTCAAAAGATTGAAATCTTATCTACGAAACACAATGACTGAGGTATTTTCTGGATGTTAAAATAAAAATTTATATCAATTTTTTTAACATTTTTTTTTGGTTTTAGACTCGTCTTAATGGCTTAGCTATGTTAGCTGTCCATAAAGAAATTCCACTAACAGCAGAAGAAGTTTTAAATTAATTGAGCAAAAAATCAAAAAAACTAGATTTTGTTCTTTAATTTTTGAATGTATATTGTATATTAGTATAATAGCTTCTATATTAGCAATATAATATTTTAATCTATAAATAATTGAATTTGTTGTTGATTAAAAAACCAAAAAAAAAAATGGTCGTTAGGTAAAAGACTAGCTCTTACAATTTTACTTGAAAACCCTCCCCCCACATAAATTTTCTAAGCAAGCCCCTGATCACCGTACAAGGAACTTGTCAAAAACCTATTGATATTTGATTCCAAATCAGTAAGTTTTTTTACTACCATTTTCTACTTAATGATAAAGTTTTATTTTATTAGAATAAAATCATAGTTTATTTATTTTAAAACAGTACTGGGTCATAGATTTAACTAAGTTAATAGAACATGAATAATATAAGTAGATAAATTGGAACATTTTTGGATTTGATGATTAAAATTGTTTTCAATCAATTATTTTTAAGTATCATTTTTATAGAGTGAGAACACGTTTTTTTTAGTTAATTTTTGGCTCCAAAAAATCCGAGATTTAATCCTAATTTAACCGTTTATTAGTGATCGATACTTCAAAATAAAATTTAAAATCCTTTTCTTTTTAAATATTTGGGAATTTATGTATAAAAATTAATCGACAGTTGAAAATTACAGCATTTACCCAAACAAAAATAAATAAAACAGACAATCTTACTTCTGAAAATGTATCAATTGGCCAAGTTAATTTATCAGAACTACCTTCAACTAGCAAAAATCATACTGATAATCACAACCTCAATTTGACTCATAATTCTAATAATAGTATGCCCAATGATTCGAATTAGACACTCACAGCTGAGGTAAATGATATTGGTCATTATGTACATAATTTATAAATTGATTTAAAAAAAGAAGAACTTTAAAAAACACCATGGGTACCCCATTCAACGTATATTATCCTGTCAAAACCAAAAGAAATTTACGATTTCAATTATCTTGGATACAACGATTTCCGTGGCTAAGTTGCTCACAGATTTTTCGAAAGAGCATTTTGTAGACCATGCGTTTTGTTTGCTCGAGAAAAGGGAGGTAAAGGTGTCCATCAACAATTAGGTGCTCTTGTTTCTAAGTCAGTCGAGGAAAAATATGTTGCTTTAAAATCAAAGTCTGGTTTGTTGTAAAATTAATACATTTTTTTTGTTGGCAATTATTGTCCCGTTGTACAAAAAATATCTTATTTCTATATTAAAACGACGTAAGTACCTTTGTGCCTAGGTACTTTAATATCGGTAAAACACCTGATACGCAGTAGCAGCTGATGGATAAAACGAGAAACCGTCATCCATCACTGGGCCCCATATTATTATATATTGTGCACAGGATCACGGGGTGGGCCGCGGTCGTGGATGACGTTGGTGAACGACTTCCAGTCGGGTTAGCTATATATATAAATACATATATACACACAAACACATTTGTACTTGACGGGAAGGGTCGGGTGCGGGCCGGGAGGGCACGATCTGTATGCTTGTTGCATGGCGGACCGCGGTCAGAACGCGCGCGGACACTGCGTACACCCTTAACCACAAAAAACCTTCGCGCTTCACGCACCCCCTCTCCAAAAACACATCCCCTCGTCTCTTGGGAAAACCCGACGCTGCCGTAACCACATCTAACATTAAACGCGTGCGCCACTGGCCAGTCATCTAACCATTTATCTTAATGCCAGTCTCCGACGCCATTTGTTGTGTGTGCGTGTATGGTGCGACTCGTTTTGCAGTTAACGTGGAATTCGAAAAACCAGAAATCGTTACACTTTTGTTTTCTCTCTCTCTCTCACTCTCATTATGTGTCCCTTTTTTTCCTCTTTCGAAGCGAAAAGCCGATAGGGCGAGAAAAAAAATGATCCTTTTATGTGTAATGTACATACCTACAGCATATTACTATACATCAATCGGTCACTATATGTGTACACGCGTTTATTTATTTAACACATATATATTATATATACGTAGGTAGGTACTCGGTCTTTTGTCGTATCGTAAATTCAATTTTACGCGTCGGTCAATGTATATAAATGCCACTGGAAACGTATACACATACACACACAAACACACACACACACACACACACACACACACATACACACACAAACACACACACACACACACACACACACACACACACACACACACACACACACACATACACATTTATTGTACCTATACGGTCAAATGCCTACCAATGTTTATAAGTATATAACAAATATACACCTATATATAAAACTATAAAATTGCGTCTAAAATTTAGTAGTGGTCAGTGATAATAATCGCAATAAATAACGGTGACGATAAGTCGTAGAATAGTGTTATATATATAATGATGCCGAGTGGTACGTATCTACGATCTACGATGCATCGTGCTTATGGAGCTTGTAAAAATCAAGTACCTACCTTAATCTAACTGTATATAGGTGTAATACTATAGTCTATAATATATATATATATATATTATGTTTACTGTTATAGCCATCACGATGGGATCAAATGCTGTGGAATATAGGTATCTGCAGTATCTATATTAATAAAAGGCAATGTGTGTGTGTGTGATTACAACCAAGTACCAAGGAAGTACCTACCTACATCACACTATATATGTATAATATACTATCGTGAAATTTGGTACATGGGTAATCCTATAACCGAGGATATTATGTAGGAGATGTGCACATTTTTACATTTTACATTTTAAAGAGGGGCTCACATAGGGATTTGTTGCTCAAACTATCCAAATGACCGTGTTAAAAATATGTGTAACTTACATTTAACGAAGCTTAAGAAAGGGTAAAACCACTAATATTATTATTAATTTGTCAAGGGCCACGTCATGCAGGATCAGCTATAATTAATAAATATAAAATTAAAGGCCTACAACGAATAACCATTATGCAAATCCACAGTCATAGATAGATTCAGAAAGATAGGTGTCATAGGTTACTTTTTATTACTTACTTTTACTTATCAATACATAATTAATGTCGAATATAGGTAGTTGACTCACGAAAAACTATAATTTTTTTATTTACATAATATTCTTGTCATTGGTTACAACAAATTAAATTGTTATTATGATTGGATATAATTGTAGACCTATATTTTATGTTGGGTCAAAACAACCCAAATAACCGTGCTAAAAATCTCTGAAGTTCACATTTAACGGAGTTTAAGAAGGAATATACTCCATTTAATTTATCACGGTCAGCGCCATATGTAAGGATATGGTAGATTATGCATGCTTAAAATTTATCAAGAAAGCATTATGGTCTGATAATAATTTTTCGATGCCGTGCAAAAATAATCTTTTTATCTTAAGTTTATCGGCAACTATGGTTATATAATATTATTATTAATGTATTAATATACAAATGTTTGGTTAATATTAAATATTTTTTGTGAGACTGAAGATTTTAGGATTTATTTTATGTGCAATGTTTTTAGGTATAATGATATAGTATCTATATTGTATGAATATAACAATTTAAATTTTAAAAATGTAACTTGTAAGTACTAATTAGTACTAACTTAGTATTATTAGCCACACAATATTAATGTATGGCTAACATGCAAAAACGTAAAACTTGAAAATGGTTTTTCTTGATTGCAAATAATGTCTTATATAGTAATATCCCATGAACTTATCGGTTGAGATAAAATTTGTGATTTTTGGCGGTGAGGCGTTCATTACAGTACATATTTTAAGTATTAACTTAGTATTATTAGTTAATATTTATTAAAATATTTAATATTAGATTATTAGATGGGAATTATAAAGAATCCAATGTTTTTTTAATAACTCTATCTATAGTACAATATATAATATATTGGCCTGCCTAATTATTAGCATACTTCTGATTATATTATGGGCATATGAAATAGTTCGATTAACTGTATTTTTTTCATATAAATAATAGTGATGATGCAATGTTTTATAAAAAAAAATTCAAAATAAGTGACTGGCGGTTGGTATTAAAATGCCGGGTCACTATAACTTTATCGTTTTCCAATAACAATTGGAGTGCCATACGTTGTACATTTTTTTTCTGGTTGTTATCAGCGACCTATATAGTTACAAGTTTACAACATTGCAGTATATTTTTTATAGTTTATAATACTTCATATAATAAAACAATCAATACATTATAAATTATTATATCTACCTTTACATACAGTAGATATTATTTGCATAACGTGTATAATTATTTCAATAGTCTGTCGTTTTTGAGCTTAGTGTGACGGGCCTGGAGATATATAAGACTAGGTCTACTATTAATATATAATTTCATAGGAATTTTAAGCCACAGTATTAAACAGTTTTTGATTTTATAAATATATTGTCGATAATGACTGTCTGGAAAAAATTGCTTCTGCTGAACCGTTGTCTTGATAATAGATGAATATTATGTATACATTATTAATAGGAATTTATATTGATAAATATCAAATAAAATAAATCCATAAGTAGGTATTTACTATTTATATAAAAGATAAATCTGATGTATCGCAAACGTATGACTGTATATATCGATGAAAATATGAAATGATATGTGTAATTATGTCCTAATTACCAATTAGGCATTCGGGACACGTAGTTCCAAAAGTATCAAAGACTTTAAGTAATATTTAGTATAATATTAATATAACTAATTACTATACATAATGAGATTTTCAAAACTATTTGGACTCATTTAAGCTAATTATAGTTATTTTTTTAGTGTTGATAAAATTGAGTTTAGGCTTGAATGCTTGATTTCACTTGGTCCAACATTAAATTCCATAAGCTTCAACAATACTTAAACAGAAGTTTTGAATTTTGATTGCTTCATCGGTTTTAGCATACAAAAATTATACGTGTTAGAGAAAAAATTCCAAAAAATAAATTTATTTATTTATCCTTAGTTTTGATTATTAGATTCTAAGTGGAGCGATTCGAATGTATTGGTATTACGATGTTGTGTGTTGATTTTTTTGTATGCGTCTGACGTCATTTCTAAGACTCTTAGACTAAGAGAATCAGTTAAAATGACCTAGTGCCTTACTATGATGTCAATTTTCAAAAATAAAGTTCAGGTAAATTTTATCCTCTGAAACTAGTTTGCAGCATAATTTGAAATGTATGATATTCATTATTTTGGGGCCTTTAAAAATAAGTGGGCCAAGGCGGAACAGGCACACACATGACTGTCTAGTCATTCCTAGGGAACTTGTTTATATCAGGCTGCAATAACGAAATAGGTAGGCGAGTCTTACTCAATAATAAACCGAACTATATACGTACACGACTAAATCTAAAGAGACAATGATATAATAAAACAAGCGCGCAAACATAGGCATGTCTAGGCGATAACAATGCGAAAAGTTAATATACAAAACAACAGTGAGAAAAAGAATATTCTCATTATAGACTGCGTAATAATATAATATTATTATTATATATTACGCGTGACAATGCGGTGGAAAAGAAAAACAATAGTTTTCTTGGCTCACGAACGAGCAGTATTCAACTGAGCAATACACCCCTAGGGTGGAAAAAAAACCCAAGTCCCGAAAACATACCCATATTATTATTATTTTACCCTTTTTTCGCAATCACCATTATTATGATTGTTATATACCGCGGTAAGCGTATCATCATAGTCGCCGTTATTATAGTCTCCTCTGTGCTGGGAGGGGGTGTGGGAGGAGGGACGTCGACGGCGACGGACTGCTAAGCCGAGATTAATTCGCCCACTGGCGATACCACGTATATATATATATATATATATTATATACCTATGTACCTATATATATATATATGTATATGAGCTTCGTCATCGTTGTTATATACGTCATATTATATATTATTTTATAGTACATACATATATACATGACGCGCGCCGTGAATAGAAATCCACCACAGGCCCTGCTTTTATTTCCGACTCGAGACCCGTCCGTGCTGCCACAGTGATTACGCCGCCGCCAAACCGAACAAAACAAAATGAAACATCCGGTTGGCGAGAGAGGAGACCGTTAATAAGGAAAACTCGATGTGCCCGCCGTCCGTTTGTGCGTTATTTGTATACATAATATTATATATGGCATATATTTTGTAATATACCCACATGCATTGAACGTCCATACGCACGTCACCATATATACGTTATGTGGGTGTGCAGATGTGTGGGTGTGCCTGTGTGTGGGTGTGTGTGTATATTTATAACATAATAATGTGCTGTCTCGCGGTGGTGGACGAATGCGCCGGCACGGTCATTGTAACGCAAATTATTTTCCCGTCGAAAACCGCGAATGGAAAACCACCGCTACCGTCGCCGTGCATTCTATAACACACATAATATTATATATATATATTTGTATTATGTGTATGTATAATGTATATATATATATAATATATATGTATATTGTATGTATGATATCATAATATACCGCTGCTGTTGTTTGCAGTGGACAAAAAAAAAAGGGATCCCCTAATTAGAAATGCTAAATAGTTATTGTTCCCCCAATGATGAATGATAATAATAATAGTAATAATAATAATAATAATAATAATACGGCAAAACCTCAATCATTCGAACGTCCTCCGTTGGCCACATTATTATTATATAGGAGTATCGATCCCACCAGTTATGTATGGACATCTATTTTGTCTCGTACCCCGCCGGCTATAGTGTTCATATGACTATGCCCTGTACAACCAATCGACGAGTAGTTTATGTAAACCTTTTTTGAAAAAAATCATGGATAAATACCCCACGACTATTAGGTACCTAACTGAATCCTGATTGATATGACGTTCGTAATCAAATAAATACATTATGTTACTATAAATACCGTTATTTTCAGATTAAGTTATTTAATATAAATTATATTAAATAACTTATAATATAAAACGTTTTTACTTATATGGAATAATATGACGTATTTTATGTTCAATATCTATATATATAAAAATGGAGCGTGAAAAATGTACGTTACCTCATCAATCGAGATCGGCTTGTCTGATTTGGCTCAAATTTCTTTTAAGATGTTAGTAATTGCCAGGAAAAAGTTTTTACAAAAGAAAATTTTAGTAAAATTTATCGGAAAAGTAGGAAATCTGGATGTAAAAAATACAATAGTGCCGCAACAGTGTATTATATATTGGTTGCTACTGGTTAATCGGGCATGTTCGTTGATTTGTATTGTTATTTTTGTCAATATATATACAAATGAAAGTATATGTGTATATAGACATCTGGGAAGAAGACAGGCTAATTTAAAAATGGTTAAATTTGGTTTTTTTTTATTCATCTGATATTAGTACGGTTAGTACATTTATAATATATTTCTACGTTATAGAATATAAATATACCAACAAAATATGGAAATTATGATTATATATTCAAATCATGTATTAAGATTTATTGATGAAAAATATTTTATAATAATTATAATTATAATTATTATTTGTTAAAAGGGATACGTTGATCAATATATGTATATTATATATATATATATAATATAATATGTGTGTTGATATTGTATTATAATATTGATATATATAATCAATGACACAACTTAGTATTTTCTATTGGTATTTGTAATGTGTTAAAAAAATATTAAATTGATCTATTAAAATCTGAGACATTGACATAATGCAGTTAATATGTTCTTCCATACATTTACTGTAGTAGCATAACATTTAAAGTCTTAGACCCTGAGGTGTAACAATTCTAGCTTAGATGATATGTACATAATGTACATCCCCGTGTCACTTATGGTTACTAGCTTATGTATTATATATTTATACCAATTACAATTTACAAGTAAAAAAATTACAGTTATCAAAATCACAAAAATTTAAGTTAAGTTGAAAGTAATATTTGTATTTTTTTTAACTTGTAAAAATTAGAAGTTGAATGGATTTAAACTTAGTTTAAAATTAATTATATTTAAGCAGAGTAAGTAAATTTGACGAAAATAATTAAATGAAAACAAAAATATACAGTAAAAATAATACGTACATATAATTATTATAAGAGTAGTTTATAGGAAACGAAGGCCATCCTATGGTAAAACCTTCTTAACAGAAATTATTGATTAATTTATTAGATTGATATTTGATTAGTTTATAATTAAGAGACTACGGCACCAGCGTATCTTAAAACATCAAACTGAGTCATCTGGTACTATTATTGTTGAGCGATTTGAAATTAGTGTAGGCAATAGGGTGCGAATGTAATTTCCTGTGGTAATGTACATAAAGTTGTATTTATGTTATACGTTATTCTGATCCCTATTGAAATCTATAAATAGTATACGAAAAATCAACAATTATTAGTAATTACTATTTACAATACAAATTCAGATATGTAAATATTAATAAATAATATTTCCGGCTGTTAATTCTTTTTTTTGTACCAAACAAAATATATTTTTAATTTATAGTTTATTTCGAGAAAAAAATAATCTTGACGTGACTATAAAATTAATTCACCGATCATTACATATCATGGAAAAAATATACCTCGGTCAGTTAAAAGTTACTTAAAAAAAAAATTGGCTCGTTAGTAACTTGGTTAAAAGTACCCTTACTTTAACTTTTTAATCTTATAATGCCCTTTAATGCTTTAAATTTGTATTTATTTTGTACGTTTATACATAGGTATGAACGTTTAATTTAATATTCAAAACGACAATATGTCATCATGTATTTTTAACCGTGGATTCGATAGGTTTATCTTAAATTAAGTTCTTTCGAACATTTATTTTATTGTTTTTCGTCAACTATTATACCATAAGGTCTCCTATAAACATATATCTAATATCCGTATATATTATATATTATTGTATATTTTTTAGTCCACTTTTTCCAATTGTTACGCTAATTATATTACGGTTTAAAACAAACTGAATTAAATTAAGTACTTAAAACGACATTTTAATGAACTTAAAAGAGAAGAAAAATTAATTTAATAAAATAAAAATTTAAAAATTTAAATATTATGTTTACAAATAGCACTTAATTTATACAAGTGGCACCATACTGGATATTGTTCAATCACAATAATATTATAATAATTATATGAAAACTTATTTGCATGCCATTAAATATTTTTAATTGAATTACTCAATGCGTGCAGTATTTGAATCGATGAGATATTTATAGGTGCTGGTGTATACTGGATGGTTTTTGTTTCTTCCTTAACAGAACTCTATAATAAAATATTGTATAATATTATGATATTCTTGTTTATCATACCAGAAAAATATAAGAATCATCAAAATATGTCTGAAAATAATTATAGGTAAATATTGTTTAAAAAATCGTCACCTGCTCACAAAGATAATGTTTTCTTCGATACGACTTTGCTCATTCTATATCATTAAGTAATATTACTGATGAGTTAGTCCGCACACTTAAGAGTTGGTGTTCAATAATATTCGTAACATGATATCTCATTGGCTGTTCTCAAATGATTTAATACGACTTTACGCTTTCGGGAAATTTATTAGGGATGACGTCATATGAAAGTATACCAAAAATTATGAAGAAATACTCTTTAAAGAGGGAGCTAAGTTTTATTTATTTTTTAAGTTATAGGAAATTTAATTTTTTTAACATTACCAAACCTACTGCAAAATTAATTATGTATATTATTATGTTCAAAACTTTTCAACATTTTAACAGAATTATTTTTTATTTTTAAAGTTATTTAATTGTCTATGGACCAGCATACGCAATTAAACCAGAAATGAGCAAATTATTATTATTAAATTGAAAAAAATTTAAATTTTTATCAACAATTTGTATTTTTTAAAGTAAATTGCTTATTATTATTACTAAATTCGAGGTAGTTTAGGTTATGTTAAAATTGTTTAAAATTAATCTTTAACAATTTTTAACTGAAAATGATTTATTAATGGAAATTTTGTTATTATTTACAATTGTTGGTGGTACAACCTCTCTGTATACACAACTGAGTACACCATATTATACAACTTAAATGAAGTCATATGAACAGTCTCGACGTGATACTTAACTATTTTATAAAGCGATTGCTTCATGTTTATTCAAAATTATTGATGGAGTCGTTAATAATATTTACAAATAGTTTCTGTGAGTACATGGAACATTTATAGTTTTATGAATTTGGTTTGGTGGTAGGGTTGCTGTGGGGGTTAGGTATCCACATTAACACAGGAACCATTGTGGTTACTTACTATAGTTACCTATTTCAAACTATAATTTCATAAAAAAAAGTTCTTGTCACTTCTATTCATAAATATGGCTATACTTAGTAACTATACATACAAATAGTAAAGATACTCGCTCACCTGTCATATATTCATACTGTGGGATTCAGTACAGTATTTAAATTGTAATTAAATGTATAACTGTATTATCATAATCATAAAATCGTGTTATTATTTATATATATATTAAATACACATATAGTAAATATTATACATAAATCTACTCAAGCTTATACATTTGAACAAATGCAAATAATAATATGTTCCTTCTCTATGTTGAATTTTATAAAAGTGTATGTTCAATTATATAATTTTAGTTCATGTTTAGTATATTTATTACTAATTTTGTTTCATATTTTAAATTATGTTGTGAGCATGGTTAGCAAACTAAATACTTATTTGATAAAATAGTAGAATATAGGTAGTAGAAGTTTTCAAGAATGTTAATATAAACAGTGACATTTACGATAAAACTATGTTTAAAACAAAAAGGGTTGTGCGACTAAAATGTTGGAACTTTATTAAAAGTTAGCCTATAATTTTCCAAGCCTTTGATTTATTTTTAATTACCATCAATAGTTACTATTGCGGAAGTTTATTCATTTCTAAACTATAATATTTAATCAGATACGTCCAACTATATCATATTACAGTATTACATACCAAACGAATACTTACCTAAAATAAAAGCAATTACAATAATAAAATATATTTAAATTATAGTAAGTATCATAAAATTATACTTCAGAACAATTATTTCTTCACAAAAATTAATTTAGAAATAGAAATTTCATAATTTTACTGCATCATAAATAGTAGGTAGGTAGGTAGGTACTTACTCATATTTTATTAACCATGGCTTGCAATTCCCTGAACATTGAAATGTTTATTATATTCATGCGGTATTAGTGTATTACATAAATGGGTTGAAACTTAAAATAATTCTGCAAGATATACAATATGCACATTATGGATACTGCACTGATGTTCCAAACGAGGTTTTTTGAGGTAATATCGAAATTTAAAAAAATTCAAAAGGTAGATACATTTTAAAATAATAAACATAAATATTAAATTATAAATTATCATAATACCTAGCCAATAAGTAGGTTGTTCTTATCTATTGTATGTGGGCATGTGGCTTATACTAATATTTATAATTTTTATTAGAATATAAGAATTTATTTATCCACCAACCTTAAACGGTATACTTACACTAAGATTGTTATCATGTTTCTTGTCGTTGGATATTTTTGTGGATGAGTCTGAAAGTTGTTTCACTGATATTGTTATGATGAGGATTTCACTAAAAATATGTTTTATGAATTCCATTCATTATTTACCTCCGTTATACATTTTATGGGAACGTAATTGGAGACATTCAATTGTTTTATGTCGAGTAGCTGCATTCGACACTTTCAAAGAATATTTTTTATGATATTCCGGTCTTTGAAAATGTTTGTTTCTGACTAGTGATAATTATTTTTATCAATTTTTAAGACATCTTTTCAAATAATTCTACTCTCTAGTCGCGGAGACTTTTTTTTTAATTAATAATTTTAATTATAATTGCAGCTGAAGAATACAACACAATAAAGATTTTATTATCTTTAAGAGGTTATTTGAACAACTAAGGAGTGCAGTGGCCCGTAAATAAGAACTGATGCTGAGACGTTCGGGAAATTAGTAAGTTTTCGCGGTTGTTGAGTTTGGCGTGTAATCATTTGCAATGTCATGAAATTACTTTTGCCAAAGACTAAACTTAAATAGCTATTGTATTTGAAGAGCGTTGTGTTAAACTGTTAACAGAGTACTGTTCTTAGTCATGTAAGTGGCCATATAGTCAGTATATAATATTATCTCTTTGATAAATCGAGTGAAACGTAGGTAGGTACCAACACCAATAACTGAATTCAAATCATGAAATAGATTCGTACAATATAATTTAACAACTTTCTATTCGTTTCAATATGTTTAAATTCCTGCATTACCAAATTATTAGTGTTACAAATAATTGTCAAATTACTATGGTTTTTTTTGTTATGAAACAATAAAGTTTGAATTATGTTTAATGTATACACCTATATAGGTATTAGGTATATAGTTATCTATAGTGATTAAAAGGTTAATATATTCAGGTCAGATTTAATGTAGCCATAAGCCATGTAGGGGGTTTATGCTTCAGGCCCCTGCACTTTTTTAGGGCTTCTAAAAAATTACCTTAGGTTTTTCTTTACCAAAATATTTCATAAGTTATTAAAAATAACTAGCTAATATATTACGAATAAAACGTTTAATATAGAGAGAACACCCGAAGAGTGAAAACCAATTATTTATTTATTTGTAAATTATCATTATAAAGATGTATATTTTATTTTAATGTTGTATGGTAGCATGAAGACAATTTGAGGAGATAAGAAAAAATAATGTATTAAATCCAGAGGTCCACAGATTTTTTCACCTCGGCCATAAAAATTATAAATCTACTCCTAATTATAGTATATATTGCACATAATATTAGGTATTTTATAATTAATTAATTGATTAGAACAGGTAGGTATGTAGATATAGGTAATTTACTTAATTTAAACGCAAATTCGACAATTTATGACACATAACCAATTTTTCGGATTGGGAGTAGAACAAAACAGGTCATTAGCTTATAATATACATTAATTAATCGTTACGTTTTCCAAAAACAATTAATATTAATGTACAGTATTTTGAGTTTATTCAAAATATGCGTAGCGAAGCATTTATAGTAAAATAAGTAATCTTATAAGTCACTTATTCGTATCATTATTTCGGCGTAATCTGCCCGGTAAGTTAAAATGTGAGTTTAGTGTTTAACACAAATATTTAAAACTCTCGCTAAGTCTATAACATTTATCACCAGATTTGTAAACGACTATACGAGAACAATAACGCTAATTAATTGTAATATTTGACTTTCAAGCTCATCACCTTCAGATAAGTGTTTCACCTGTGATTTTTTTACACTAGTTTCTAAAAAAACACTAAATAATATAGAAGAAACTTGAAAGATTAAGTATTAAATTATAGTTCACTTGCTTTATGAATAATGACGAATATAAGTGTTTGATTAATGCCGCTATAATGTTATACATGTTATAAATATAATGATATGGATAACTGCAGGTGCATACTTAAATAATATATAAAATAATATTTATACTTCTAATATTCGTCCATATTATTATCTATTGTTTCAAAAAAAAACGAAGTGTAAAAAATAAAAATTATAAATTTTAGGACCAGAAATCACTTATTATATTGTATTTAACACAAAAACTAATAACCTTTGCTGTTGATGTTCTTTTAAGTTCAATAAAAAAAAAAAATATAAATAACATTTTAACAGCAATTCAAACGTATAAGGGGTCCAACTTAAGCAATTTGCAAACTTAAGTGTCCGTCATAAAATATTATATTATTAAGACTAAATATTGTATGCTTTTAGAAGTGCTGAAAGATAATTACAATTACGTTTTATGTCGGGACGAAATAATTTATTGTGATTATATGGCGATAAATGTGGTAAAAATGCACGTAGGAGATAAAATTGTTTTAAGTGTTTCTCGCCTGATGGGGGTTGAAAGCAGTTATGTAAAGGTGTTTTGGGGGTTAAAAAAATTACATAATTGTGATGTAACGGTCATGTTTAAATTTTAATATTTTATATACTTATAACTTGCATACAGTTTGAAATATCGTAAAAAAAAATGCATCGCATGGATACAGATAATGTTCAAATATTTAAAAGTTCACTCATAGGAATAGGAACAGTAAGTTCACTGTAATATAAAAAATTACTAAACAATACTTGTTCTGCTGGATTCAAATTTGATATGCACACGTGTAGTACCAGATACTGAAAAAGACAAAGCGCATATCATGTACGTAAGTCAATCATATAAATTTTTAATGGCAAATATAAAATAGTTGACATATAACCATAATATTTTGTTTAATTTCCATAAGCTGAGATTGCAGTTAGTTAGGTTTAAAGTTTAAACGATGTTGTCAAAAAAAAATGTTAATCATAAAAAACGCACGTTATAATTTATATTTTAAAAATTATTGTGTATAATAATATAAACGACATTATATTATTTTGTTATAAACATCATTGGAGCTAGTGTAGACTTAATATTTTCTATCTATTGTGCTTAGTTTTTTAAATTAAAATGATTCTAAGCAAAGTTTATCTTAAGCAGTTATAAAAATGAACAAGAAAACATGAGAGTTAAATATTGTATGAATATTATAAAATTTATCTCTTGTGCAAGTTAAAATTGAAAATAAATATTGAATGAAATTTCAAGTATTTATCTATAATCTGAACTTTTTTTAATTGGGTTACCGTAAAAATAATATAAATAATCTGGTTTCATGGTAATTTAACATTAAATTAAGGCGATTTTTAATCTTCTCTAAAAACAATAATTTAAATAATTATATTGGACTCATTCTCAAAGCCTGAATATAATATTTCAGCAGTGCTTTATAAAAACTTAAAGTGGTAGTAACTTATTAAACACTTAAAGGTTAAAATAAAATCCACAAAAAAATACCAACGCAATACCATTTGTAAGAAACATACAAAGGTATGATACCTAATCTCATTAATTACCAATACAAATTTTTTGTATAATAATTGTTCTAAAACAAAAATTAATGCGATAAAAGGTATTTAGGTAGGACGTATGTCGTATATATCTTTATATATAATTTTGACCCTCTAAAATTCAAAAATAAAAATTCCCAATCGATGAAATCTTCTTTTATTTTCCCCCCACCATACACTAATAAAATATACTCTACTCCATTTCCAAGACTCGCACCCAGTCTAAAATGTATTTAAAAAAATAAACGACAATACGGAATAAAAACTGATAATAATGTGACTTTTAGAATTCCACATAGGTATACCTAGGTATATTATTAGTTAGTAGTCACCATTAAAGTATTCTGTTTATTGATCCTTGCTTCAGTGTAATGGTGACTGGTATTGTGTACCGTGGATGGATTTTTACAGTCTAACGATTTTATTACAATATGAACATAGTCCTTCAATAACTCTGCGCGCGGATTCTAAGTACTGTCGTGTGTTAGTGTAATTTACACGGGCATGGTAAGTCGTAAACATTTCTAAAAAGACGTTTTGGTTTAAATGTACGAAGAAATATAAATTCGGTCAGGTGAAATAACATAAATTTTGATTCAATTGAAGTACCTACAATATTACACTGCGCTACCATACTAGATACATTGAAACAGTTTTTTTACTTTTATTACTCGGATCGTAGTGTTTTACAACTTATAGAATTCTACACTAAGCATATTTTTACAATCATGGAGAATACGGTTAGTTTCGGTTACAAGTTACAACTTACAGTCTAAGGTATGAGCGCGTGTTATTTGCAACCCAAAAAAAGGTTAGTTTAACTTAATGATCACATTTATAGGGTTTAACATAATTATAATCTCTCAAGGATGATAACTTATATGTTGTAAAATAATATACAAGATTTTTTCCATTAGTAATTTTTACAAAATAAACGTCTAAGTGATTTGAAGGAAGTGGGATCGTGTATATAGGTGGCTATAAGATTTCTTAGTATAAACCTAAATAATTGCATTAGTATTAATATTATTGTAACGGACCATAAAAATATATAATACAGTATAGGTAAAAAAGTATGATATAGGTATCCATATTTATTTACCCACATTGATTTGATACCTACTATACTGTCATAAACTTTGATTTAAGAAGTGCAAGTGCCACACGTCCACTTCATAACTCATATAAGGAGGAAAAATAAATGTATTTAGTTTATAATATTAATTGGCAATATTTCATGTTGTAACAATTTAGGATTTTAATTGTAAATAATATAATAGGTATACTCCATTAGTCCATAATCTGCAGTATTATAATAAAAATAGTAAATTACAAAATAGAAAAAATAAATTATGAAATTAAATTATAATTTTATTTGTATGCATTCAATATAAAATTGACAGGAGAGCTTGGGATTCCGATTACCCGGCTCATAATAATTACAGTAACCACGGTTGTGGCAGTATGGTGAGGGAGCGTGAGATGATCACGGTTTTACGCAGCAGTAAATAAAAAAATTGGAAGCGTTACATTGAGCGATTTTTAAAAACTATTAGAAACAGATTTTCTGATACCAATGGTTTTTTTTTTTAAGCACAAACATGCAGTACAGTAATGTTATTGTTGTTGTACACGGATACAAAGCGTATAATTCTGTCACATAATAAAATTACCTTTTCGGGATATCCATAATCCATATGATAGTATCATTTAAGTTTTTGTTTTTATTCCTGTTGATAAGATTTCTTTTTTGTCTCTGAACAACAATAAAAGCATTATTAAATTGCGAAATTGTGTATATTCATGCTTCAAAAAAAAACGTTTGGTATCAGAAAATCCGTTTCTAAAAAATGTATAATCGTACAATGCAGTGCTTTCAACATCTGCGTAAAACCGTGAGCACCCCCCATGCCACCAGTCCCTTGACAAAAAGCGTATGATTCTGTCACATTATATCTATAGGTAAAATGTAAATAATATATAGTTTATCATAGTATTCCCGGGGATTAGTTAAAGTTTTATTTTTAATTAATAATTTACATTTGTAATGGTTTTTTATTTTTGTTGTTGCTTACTATCGCACGCCATCATATGCATACCCATTATATTGCTAATGCGTAACAATAACGATAATACCTAGTACCTACCTAGGTATATCGTACATACTTTAAAATATTATTAACATTTTTGATTTTCAATACAAAGTATTAAAAATGTCAGATATTTGTCATTTTTTATAGGTACCTACCTAGTTATTTTTATTTAATATTAAAAATATATGTTAAACAAAAAAAATGTACGTTGGGTCAACAACCATATTTTATTTAAAGTGTATATTTGTAGTTTATCTATATTTCGATACAATCATGTTTCAAATGGATTTTGCGTCCATGTATGTTTACATAATGGCTTTACATTATAAACTATGGATACGATGAGATTACTACCTGTACAATATGTCCATGGCTATGTGACAGCGATAAAGGGTATAATGGAAGTCAGACTTTTGGGTTCTGTTTTTATCAGATTATTGGATTGAGATAGTTCTGGCTCATATTATTTTATGCATAAATAAATGCCAACTGAGCTTTACAGCTACAGCACTACACGATCTCTAATACACGCGAGTAAAATAAATTGTGACAATGTGGCCACAAAATATCGTATACCTACCGCTATTATATATTATTTTATATAATAATAATAATAATAATAATAATGTTTAAATTTGACCTTCATTTTGATACACAACCTAAATATATAGAGCAGGGGTGGCCAAACGGTCGATCGCGGACAATTTCAAAGTCGATCATGTTAGAATTTATTTTAGGGACACGCACACGAATTGTGACTTATCTAATTAGATTTCAGAAATTATTATTTATTATTATATTATAAATGTATATAATGTTTATATGTACTTTATGCAAGTATGTTTCTTAATAATTATAGTTATTCAATAATAAAAAAATGTTCTATGAAAGTCGATCCTCAAAAGTGAAGTATGTTTTTAGTAGATCGTGACCAAAAAAAGTTTGGCCGCCCCTGATATAGAGGTACTTACGACAAATCTAAGCCTATTATCGTACCCCGTAAATGTTTATCGGTTATATTTTGTTGTAACATTATGTAGAGACCTGTGTACCTGTCCCACCTACATGGCTATATATTATTTTGTATTTTACTAATCCAAAAATGTCTAAAACATTTAAAGACGTGTATATAATATAAAAAAATTGTAATCTGAAATTATTTATGTAAATTGCGCACAACATACCTACGGTAGTTGGTATTATATAAATATTTACAATATTATATAATGGTATTCAAAGTACCACCTGATGTGTGTCGTCGCGTCGCATCGTTGCATGTACATAATACATATTGTCAGTGTTTTTATCGTGTTTTTTTATCCGTTTACACACTTTTTTCATATATGAATCCCACTTTCATACTGTGTAGTTAAAGAAAGATAATTGTATACGGAATACCCACTAACTGTAGCCGGTCCTAAAAAATATTGTCCTTCCATAGGTATTAAAGCAAAAATATTGTTACCTACAATCTAAACCGACCGAACGTTTAACAAAAAATAACTTACCAATAAAATAAAAGAAGACTGTATGACAATATAATATTAAGTGATTGACAGAAGGAAGAAAAAACTGTAATCGACTGTTCCACAAAAACTGCGTAATTCGTACTTCGCAAGGAATAATTCGTGCCAATGCACAATATTTCATAATATCACCGACAGTTTAATCCAGTTCAGCAGCGGTGCACGGAGGTATAATTATTATTATATAAGTGTACAATATTTTTAAAAAATCGATTTCGAGAAAACTAATGTTTTTCAAGTAGAAACAGATTTAATACTTTAGCTGCTGCTGCTGTTGACACGCTCGCATGGCTGAAACTTGGAGAGTTTTTTATTCCCTAAGGTGTCTTACAGGTCATGAAGACTTCCACATCGCTATTTCATACAAAAAGGTTACAAAATAATAGGTCAACCCTCTATCTTTTTGTTTAGTAATTAATTATTATTAGTCGCTTAACATTTGAAATGCTCGTGTTAAATGTAAAAATTTTATATAATATTATAATTTGTGTGCAACAATATTTTTAAACAAAATTATCTATCGTATTTCATGTATAAAATGTACCAAATATTTTAGTGATTTACTTTTTGTTCGGCACGATTTGGATTTATGGGTAAGTACAATATGATAATATATAAGTAATAATATAATAATAATAATTACTTAATTCTTATGGACGTTATTTTTTATATTTCTTACTCTTTTGAATAAATATATGCAAATGTAATATCATATTTCAAAACAAAGTATTTTGAGTATTTCGATTTATAAAAACCCAATGTTAGACAAGTAGCTTATTAGTTATAAGTATTCAAAATATGGACGAGCTGATTGGCCCACCATTTTCCTTAGTATCGCTGTAATATAAGTCACACCACTCGACATACTTTAAATATTTAGTGTAACTCATAATCAAAAACTATGAGTATACTCGTTAAAAATTCGATTTCTATACATCGATGTACTCCAAAAAGTATTCTGTTTTGGAACAAGGAATTCATACTGTATTGTCATTAAAAATGTAAAAAGAAAAATGATAATGGTATAAAAATATATATTATTTTTTTTTAATAACGTTATTTTCGAACGACTTAAAATTATATAAAAATATTTTTTCAAAAAAGTTGATAGTTTTTGAAATAATGAGAGTGTCTCACGTCTAACGGATCACCCGGTATTCTAAGCTACAGGTACCTACCGCGGTTAATAATAAACGGTAGATTTTATTCGCCTGCGCACAAACTATGATATAATATTACATTGCGCACAGGTATAAAATGTTATACTATTCCAAAACGGTAAAGCCGAAACTCCGTCGGTCGTTGTCGTCGTCGTATTATAGCCGTCGTGTCGTCTTTTCGCGGTCGGAGTCGGCGGCTGCAGTCCCTTTCCGACCTTATAGCTCCATAACGCACCTGAGCTCGTTGCATAAATAACCGTCTCACCTCCGGTAAACTTATTTCGGAAATAATAATTACACTAAATTCCCGTATAATATAGGTATGTACAGTATCATGCCTCATACACATAATGTACACATCTAATATATCTATATATACCTATACTATTATATAAAATACATACGCACGTTGTATGTTATATATTGTTATGTATAGGTGTATAATATGTACATTGTACACTGCCTCGGTAATAACGCGGACGGTAGGTATATGCTAATTATTATATTATAGGCGTACAACACTATAATATAATATGTATATGCGCACCACTGCCGAGGTAATTTGTTTTTATCGTTAAACGTATAATAATTATTATGTAGGTATTATACTATTATTAACGCAATTGAGCCGAGCTGAGTACCCACTACACTGTTTTATAATATATATGTATGTATGTCTTATACTTTACGCTCAGGTATAGAACGCTTAACCCGCGGTCCACTGTATCTATCTATATATGCATATGTGTGTGTGTGTGTGTGTGTGTATTACTGTATTAAATATTATAATATGTAATACTTTATACTTCACGAAGCTCGTGTAAATGAAATTTAAATGGTATAATACTATCATCTCTACACAGAGTATTTTTTATTTTATTTTTTATACTAAATATTCTTGTAGTTAACGATTTATTGAACGCGTAAGACATTATAACAACAACATACTACATCCCTATATAATATTATAGTAAGCCTGTTGTAAAGGTTATATTATTCCACGGATTTTTCTGTATTAGACTTTGAAGTTTGAACGATGAATATACAATATTGGTTTTACAATTGGGTGGTTTTTTAATACTTTTAATATTAAAAAAATAATGATTTGATATTCAACTCTAAGCGTGTAGTTTTCGGTAGAAAATTGTATCTAGTTAGTATATTGGGTGGTGAAAAATAATAAAAAAATAATACTATAGTAATTTTCTTAATAATAGGTAAAAACTAAAATAAACGGGAATTTTAACGCAAAATTATACCAATTTTGTTAATTCGTGGCCCTTAATAATGATAATAATACCAACCAAACAAACGTCGTTCAAATCACAAATGATACACTTTATAATTAAGACTTTTTTGTAGACATTTTTGGGCTATCTCCCAATATGCGGTCTACCACAAAAATATGAGGTCTACCAAAATGGGCGTGGTCTACCGTAATAATATTAAAAGTATAAAAAAAAAATTTAATTTATTAAGAAATTCACTTATAATTGTTATACTATAATTTACACTAAAAACACATTAATAAAAAAACATTTTCCAAATAGGTATTAAAAGTATAAATAAAAAAATTCTAATTTATTAAGGATCCACAGAATTATCCACAAAGCATAATTTTATTTCTCTAAGGGAACATCAAAAATATTATCAGTTTTATTTAATCCTCGCCACCAATACTCGGCTAAGTACCCCTCTAATAGAGGTCTTCATTAGAACCGCACATTTTCTTAACGATTTTGAGTGTATGAGATCTCCAAAGACTTTCAATTCTTTGTGTATTGGCACCAGTTTCCGGGTCCACAAAATTCTTTGAATGGTTAACTGTTCCATGTACATAGCCCTTTTCAGATAAACCTTTATATCCAAGCCAGGAATCAGAATGAACTGTTGTACCAGGTAATACCTTAAAATTAAACCCAAATTGTTAAATAGACAGTTAAATACACAGTACACATTATTTCATAGGTACCTCATTTTTAATTATTTGATGTAATGTTTCTTTGTCTATTTTTTCAACAACAAAAAATCTTGCATTAATTAAACCACTTTCCAAAACACAGCATAATCCGACTACCCACGGTCCACCAATTCTCCGACCATAATTGCGATTGTGTCTTCTCAAGTTCTGTCTAGTATAACTGTAGCTTTTAAATCGGCAAGTCGAAAGCGTCCTTTATTATTTTTCC
>NC_042493.1:7283208-7318074 GCF_005508785.2 Acyrthosiphon pisum | reverse complement strand
GCAACCTTTTTTTTACACCGGAAAACTTCTCTTACTTTTACTCAGTTATTTCTTTGGTAAAGTTTTACTTCACGGCTACATGTGTGACATTGTTTTGCACAAGGTAGTAGGCCATAGTCTTGCAGGTGTTTGACAGTAGATTCTTCAGTTAAAATAAATTTATAAAATTCTTTAACTACCATTTTAAAAACTATTTTTTCAGCTCAGAATTTAAAAAAAGTTGTTTTACCACAAACGACACTAAACCAACTAACCCAGTAACCTGTATTGTTACATGATTAAATATATATCGTTATGAAAAATTAAGATACAACATATAAATTGGTAGATAATAAATATAAATGATGCGGGATTCCCAGCTATAGGTAGAACACATAACATTGGTAGACCGCATACTATACTCATATTTATAGTTACGTAGCACACAAAACGGAGGTAGACCGCATATTGGGAGATAGCCCATTTTTGTTTATACTAATGTTTTTTAACGAGATTTCTTATTTTCTTATTGGGATTAAAAAACAAAGCTTAGCGATAAGCCACATTAATTTTTATGAACATTTTAAGTTTAAAATATCAGACATTTGCTATTATTTACAAGTACCTAAGACTATGATTTCTCTTCAAATAATTTTATTAACTTTGTTTCATAGCTTGATATTGTTATCAAGACCGAAACATTGTTTGTTAGTAATTGCTGGTTTTAAACTGGTCTTGTCGTTTACAATGATTCACCATTTAATTAAAATATAAAACCTTAGTCATTACGGTGAACTACTCAATTGCGAACTACACTCTTAAACTTGTTTAAGTGGTGGTGGGGATATTTTTTAGTGACTTATAATAAAGTACAAAGAAGCCGTAATATTAACCGTAATATTATAAATTGGATTTGTAGTCCAAGGGAGGCAATCACAACGTGCCCACGCAACCCAACATAAATCCCCCCTGGGACTACAATCAACATTTGTTTACATTTTATGTTGAAAAAATTATTAGTTTTCTTAAAATAATAATTTAAATATTATTATCTAATGATAATTCTTACATCATATTATCTAACTAAAATGTTAAATAAACATTAATTTTAACAACAACTATGCGGATTTTAAAAACTAAAAAACTTTAAATGGACGGACTAAAATCGTTGACATTTGTTACAAACGATAAGTTGTCCCCGACAGACTTCAACATAAAAAAAAATTAAAATCCTCCGCTGGAAAATGAATATATACATCGCTGTGAGTTGAAATTCCAAAATGTTTGTTGTTATTACAAAAATTCTACGTCGTGACGACACATAAAAAAACGTTATTGATTATCGTAAACAATTTTCGCTGTTGTTTTCTACCGAACGAAATTTTGTTCCGCCAAAACGTTCCTCGGCTGTACTGTTTGCAGTGGACGTGGGTCATTCCAACGGGGTCGTCTATAGTCCGCAGAGGACAATAACAATATTATATTTAATATAGGTAATAAAAATATGGTATAGAATCGCCGAGATTATAACCTCTCTACACCTAAGTGTTTCGATATTTCATAATAGCGTATTATTATCAAACACAATTTTTAGTTTACATCGCCCTTTTTCAGTTCAAAACACCGAAGCGGTATAATACCACTGCAACCTACGACTTCTGAATGCAGTGCAATAATAACGTCGTCATGTATAATAATGTCATGTGCAGCGTAGGTACGCCGCGAAAATAAATTAACTTTTTTCCAGCTATGCGATAATAATAACAAAAAAAAATAATAATAATATCAACAACCGCGTGCAGCGTTATTGTCGTTCGGTCCAAACCGTATGTTAACTATACAATGTTGGTATATTGTAAGTATACGATATATTATTGTTATCATTATTATTATTATTATTATTATTATTATTATTACCTATACAACATAATAAATGGAATGAAAAACGGTCGACATACACTTTTTACGATTTTTTTACCTTCGTATAACTTTACAGTCGCTTGTCTACGAATGCTTTCGACTCGTTATAGGTATTTGTTTTCGGGCCGCGTTTACGGTTTACCGGTCCCACTGCGTCGTATTACATTGCCATTTCCTCAGGTTCAATGTGCCGGACGAAATTAGTGATCGTTATAATATTACACGAGCTGTGATTTATGGCGGTCGAAAGTCTGCCGGACACGAGGGCCGCGGGGTCCGGCAATTGAAAAGGGCATTTTCCAGCGGCAAGACCCTCGTCTGGTGCCACAGACTTATCGACAGTTACAGATTACTATTATATTATGTTTGTCTATTTTTCAAGAAGCGTTCGAATCTCACGTTCAGACGACCAGACACCTTCCTTCGATTCCATCGGGCTGTAAAGGCTGTGTTTTTCAGATCGAAGTAATATAATATATTATGTATATAATAATATATAACGGGGATATATAGGTTGGCTGTATAGGAGGCGTCAACCCAGTGCGTGGCTCGTCATTGAATAGGTCACAGTGATGGACGTGTTAAATTTAAAGTCAATGATAAATTATTGCATAAACGATTCTGAGTGGATACTACATGGCCTGTCAGCCTATATTGTTGAGCCACTCGGGATATTCATTAAAAAACATTCTTAAAAAATTCTCTTAAAATCTCGAAAAATGCCCTATAAATTCCAAAAAAAATATAGGTACTATAAGTATAATTACCTTTACAAGTTCATAATATTAAAAAAAAAAATATAAAAATCTCTCAAGTAAAAAAATTAATTAATTAATTAATTTTTTAATTAACGATATATTATTAATCAAGTACAGTATGTCGATGTGCGTAGATATCGTGTACAATATTTTTAAGACAACAATGAAAATAATAAATCATACGATTTGAGTAAAAAGTTTAATTTGCGGAAATTATTAAAAATATAAAAAAAATTACTAAAAAATGACCTAAAAAGGCCAAGAAAAAACTTAATGCCTAGCAAATCAATAGTATCAGTAAATGCAAACAATTGAAATACCAATTAGGTAGTTTAAATGTGTGTACATATAGCTCTATCAAGATTTTCGAACATTTACTGAATACTGATACGAACTGATACGTTCTGATATGGATGTGTAACTGGGTACACACATTCTTGAATATGTGTACTTACCTACTTATGAACTAGGAATTAAAATATGGTAAACAAATATCTCTGGTAATTAATATGTAGTTTAATATTATTGTTCGATAATCTATATATTATTCTTGTTGGACCAACAGGGCCATTTTTATTAATATTATGGAGCCATAATATTAAACCAGATATTAATTACCAGAAATATGTGTTTACCTACCATAGTTTAATTCATTAGTTCATAAGTAGGTAAGTACACACATTCAAGTAAGCGTGTACGCCGTTGGTCCAACAAGAATAATATATAATATGTTTCTGCTGTAGTGGTGCCTATTATAGATATAATAGTAATTATAATAACAATTATTTATATAATCCACAGCAACACAGAAAAAGGTAAAATATTCACGATTCAACAAACAGGATCAAACGATCCTATATTATAGTGGACCCAGTGGAGCACATTATGGTCAGCTCCCCCTTCATCCTAGAAAAATTATAACAATTACAAACACAGACGACACGGAAAATAATACAAAAATATGAATTTTACAACAAACAAGGAGTGACTTGCACACTTCAAAGTTTAACAATAAAATCATTGGTGATTTGAGCACACTTAAAAGAATATAAATCGAGGCGCACACTTGAATATAAATAATACAATTAAAGTAATAATAAATAGTTGGCGTTTAAATATCCAATTTTGTCAACTCGAAACGCCTATGAAAAAAATAACAGATAGATACATCTGTATTTTTAAGATTTATATAGTTCTGTAAGAACAACTTATGAGGAACCTTTCATTTAATTGCCAAGCCTATTAGTCATTAAAATTGAAAATATTATACTCTAAATATTATTTAAACTTCAAAATAATTTGGATATTATCAAATTGAAAAAAATGTAGTCATTATTTTTATACTTTTGAAAATGTCACAAGTAAAACTTTTGAGAAACTTCGTTTTAAATTTTCAAGATTTTGGCTGAACCATTTTTTATCAAAGTTAACAGTAAAAAAATCTCTAATTCAAATGTCAATAAAATATAGCATAAAATAAATTAAAATTGGTCTCAATATTTTTAAAATTTAATGTATCATATGTATCATATGATTATTTAAGTACAAATAAAATGTTTCAAGTTTCTACGCACTACGATTAATATTTTTTACGTTAAATTAATTTAAATTATTTGAGGATAAACCATTAGTTACTAGATGTTTATATGTCAAATAATTTCATCTAAATAGTAAATGTGAACTTTCATCTCTCATAATTATTAATAATGTACCTACATATATTGATATGTATTAATAATATATTGTGGCTTACGGTAAATTATTTTTTTATTTCGATTAAAAATAACTTATGAGGAATCTTATATAACATTTTCAAGTTTTTTTCGGGACGTTATCATTCTTCCCATTAAGAGAGGTATCCATTATAATATTATTTACCTACAACAGATTTCTGTTAAGTCAGGCTTCACTATATATATATGTATATATATATATATATTATTTAATTGGAATTTTCACCAAAATAAAATTATATCTTTACAATTATATTGTATACATTTTTCATAACACTGTACATACAAATAAAAAAATATATTTAATATTACTTAACGACAAATTATATTTTTTTGGAGGAGAAAAAAGTATAATTATAATATAATAATGGGTTGCCATGCAAAATATGTCACCCTGATTTTTCTCATTACAATTTAGAGACTCTTTAAATATTTAAATAGTTTGATCGTCCAGTCATTAATCACAAACAAGTGTCTTGATTATCTTAAACATTCATAAGTTTAATTAATTATGGATATTTTCCATGGTAATTTTTATAAAACGTCACGGTGTATATCCAGCGTTCTAAATGGCAAGGGGTATGACTAAAAACTCAATTAATATTAACATATTGCAAGCTAACTTCAATTATTAGCAGAGTACTTTAACGTAAATTATATCCAAACTTTCAGAGTGGGTTTTTTTTTATACTTGGCATTTTGTTATACGGATTTTGAGTGTTTTTGTTGGTATTAGAATAACAAGTAAGTAATAACTACGTTCTTAAAATATAATTTGAAGTTTTTGTCTACATTTTCATAGTTTAAGAAAGATAAAATATTTTTGATAAGATACAAGCAATAAATTTAATTTAGTACCTATTCACCTGTATGGTTTTGAGTATACGATAAAACACTAAACACACCAACGCGTCATGAACAAGTTATCGGAATTTGGAATAATAATAAAATCTGCAGTAGTAAATATAGTAAATACAAGGAGTGAAAAAAGTACTCATAATTATATTGAAGATTATATTTCATATTAGTCGAATTATAATCGACAGATGTAGTATGCATGTATTATACATGTGGTATGCATAATCGAGCATAATGCATATAGAAAAAAAAAAAAAAAATAATAATAATAATAATAATAATAAAAAACAATAATATAATATATTTTATACTTGATATCACCAGATAGGTTCCGGGTACGTATTGTTTATTGTATTTATATTTATATTTTATTTATATCGTTACAAATTGTTTCCATCTAGTGCTTCTACTTCTGCATAGTCATAGGTATCTATATAAAGCTGCCATATGAAAATAGAGTAATTTACCACGATGGCACGATGTACGTACCTATGTTTAAAATAAAGGATTAAAATATACACCGCAGTAATATACATTTAATGTTTCTAATATTAGGTAAGTATAATAATATGTTGAAATACCAATACAATATCATCATAGATTATTTTATTATTTTATAGGTTGTGTATTAAAATCTTAAGTTAATCATATATTTGTTACTAAATCTACTATAGGTATACTATAATATGTACAATACCTGCTAATATATTTCTACCTTTACGTCAAAGGCTATCAATGTGGTTATTAAGAAAAATATTTATGATTAAAAGTATTTTATTTTTACATTATTTTATTTTATTACAATGGGCTAAAGGAATATGATTATCGAATATGAATATCAATAAGATATATTACCTATGCATTGTTTGGCATTTCATATAATGATTAGATAAATCAAATAATGTTATAGATTTCAAAATGCCGGCTGTATTTCGTATTATATAGCAGTCTTGGTCATTACCTATATAAAATACCATGGTTGCACACATTACCACAAACATATATTATAATATTGTATATAGCATTATAGTTGGTTTTATGAAATATCATATTAATATAAAGTGAAATTGTACATAATAGATTTGTGTACATTTTTAAAATACGCTTCAGTGGCTCACCAAAACTTTGATGCAAGTGTTTGGGGTCTTTTTTATGTGGTACCTATAATATATATATACCTATATATACGTGATGTAATTTATAAAATATTCTGAGCACGATGACGGAATGAAGGGATTCGCATAATAATATTTTTGTTACACAGAGCGCTTCCGGTGAAACATATATTGCTTATTCGATCCATAAACTATATATATATTAATTTATACACGGATAAATGTTTTTAATTTTACTATTAGAAACCCCAGTCTGCAACTGAACCCAAAATAATCGATATTATTAGAACAGTAATCTTTAAAAATACATATGTATAATGAAACTGAAACCTATTCTTGAAATTTATTTTTGAGCTTTTCTTCTACCAAAGTCGAATTGCAACAGATATTCTTTAACAATTAATTGATTGGTTTCAATAAATTTTATATTTATTTCTATGTAATTACTATATTATACATATTTTATCAAGATATGATAGTTTGAAAATATTTTTATTTGAAATTAATATTAAACTACAGTTTAAACGAATGCAATCTTAATAACAGTCGACTGATCATAAAATTACATAGGTACCTACATACGTTACAATCATTATATTATGTATGTAACTTATTGTACGATCTTATCTTACGACTAAAATAAAAGTACACGTATATATACCTAAATAAAATTGAGTTATAGTCTTAGAAATCTACATAGTTTTAAGATAGTCTATATATTAGTATTTAAACTGTGCATATTTTATAATATGATATTATGTATATTTTAAGTCCCCAAAAATGTTAGGTTTAATAATAAAACCTTGTAATTTTGTGTTTTGAAAAATCAAATCTAAAACGTTGATTTTTTTTGTTTTGAAAACCCGAAACCGAAAATGTTCTTGGAGTCTTATGTTCTAAACCGATATTAACACGTAAACTGATACAAACTTATTTTACATGTAAATTATAATTTATAAATAAATGACCAGATGCAAAAAGCACATTGAGTATTGGTGTAGTTAGTGGTCGATAAATACTAAATAAATCAAACATAGAATGATTTATAACGATATTAATAAAAAAAAAAAATTGGGCTCAATTTATATTATTCGAATGATTGTAATTTATTTACTTGCGTTTAAATATAAATAATACTATAATAATTAAAGTGTCGTTTAAGTTTAAATGAAAATAATAATAACAAAACAAATATAAAATTAATAGATTATTATGAATTCAAGTTTATACACTGTGCGTAATATATTTCTTTATTTTATACTAAGTGCTATAATTATACTGCAAGATCGTTTAACTCATAACATGTAATGTTTATATATTTGCCTACCAAATTTGTTTTGATTTTTGTATAATAAAGCATCGAGTGTTTATTAAGTCTCAAGTCTAATGCCTAAATAGTAAGTACACACTACTGCTGTTAGCTTATCAACAATTAATATAAAACGCGACAGTCCTCAAATTATTGGCCGATGGCATGATTCGGCGATTTCAAAATGGAAATTATGTCCTCCTTTGAAAATCTGTGAGGTCGCGGCGGAAAAGCTCATCTGTACGCGTTTGTTTCGCGTTTAGTTGTTTATTTATTAATACCTAATACGTGCGGAGGTTCATTACTCGTTGTGGAATTTATTATTGTACCGAAATAATTACTGTCCACAATTACCTACGGTCAATATAAATTAAGCAAAGTTTTCAAGATGGAATACGAGCCACTTGAGTAGGTCGACGTTCGACGTAGTAATAATTTATAGATTGGGTACCCACAGTCATAAATTTACATTTGCGCGGGTCGTAACAATTTTCTTATTTTATCGTATATCTTATTTCAATGTTCGTTTTGGATGTAACGATATCAATATGTAAGACGTTAAAATAGTATGAAAAATAGAATAGATACCAGCAGCTGTATCGCCAGTGGCGGGGACAGGATTTGTAAGGGGTAGTTAGGAGACAATAAAATAACCTTATACAAGTTAAATTTGTTTTGTTTGCACTAGAGAAAACTTTTTTATTACTTTTAGGTATATGATCTATTTTATAATATTATTTATTACAAATAACTTACGCATCTCAATGGTGTAATTTTAGGCACCTATAGTTTCCTATCATCCTATATCCTATAGCGGGATAGTGTAAGGCTTACAAGAGGCTTTTAAGAGGAATATTTTTTTCTTTGAAAAAGTCTTTGACTATATTGAAAATAGATTCACCTTTAGTATGAGTTATCAAGGTTCTTGCAAAAAGCATTTCTTGAACGATTTTTCTTCCTTTACAAACCGGACATATGCCAATAGTAAAGCCTCATTATTCGGCAATGTTGATTCGTCGATTTGAAGTGAAAATTCGGTGGATACTAGAAGTTCACATAATGAAATTTCAACATCTTCCGCCATTTCATCGATTCGCCGTCGCACAGTATCGTTGGGACTTTTTTGATTACACTGTGTGAGGCTGAATGGTGTAAAACCGTTTCTAAAATATCTTTGACAGGTGGAAGTATTAACTCTTCGCCTATGGTATGGGCTTTTCCCGATTTTGCGATCAATTTTGATATATTATAAGAAGCAATCAAACCATCATCGCATTGTTTTGATGAGCTTGCGAATAAGCCTGAGACCGATGGTGCCTTCAGAAACTTGTCCCTAATATTTGTGAAAAACGACAAATCTTTATTTTGTTTGTCAGGATGAACTTTTTGCAAATGTTCCTGCAAACGAGATGGTTTCATTGCCTCATTGGAGAACACTTTATTACAAAGTAAACACATTGGGAGCTGCATGTTGGATTGCGATGGAATAAATCCGAACTTTAAATACGTCGTATTATATTGACGGCATTTTCTTTTTGCATCCAACATTTTTCAAGAATATAATTTTATGAAAAGGAAAAAATTTTTTAAAAAAAACGTTATTAACCGACTGAATATTACGGGTATAATTATTACGAAAACTAATACAACATACTCGGGTCAAATGAAACGGTGTACTAAAAGGTTGGTTAATATAGTTACCTATAATAAAATATAATGTCCACGCACAATCGCTAAAATAATTAAGATAATAATTTTGTCAACAATCAAAGATAAGGTACTGTGCATTGCTCAACATAGTACCTATTAGTGACTGATAGTTATTATATGGATTATCAAGTATGTATTATTTTTAGGTCACACCATTACAACGTTTTTGCGTGAACACGCTTACCGCCCCTCTACCACCCAAAACTAGTTCACCGCCCCCCAACCGCCCAAAACTAGTTTACTGCCCCTCGGTAACATTTCACCGCCCACTGGGGGGCGACATTGCCCCCGTTGAGAACCACTGGTGTAAGCCAACATACTCTAAATATTTTAATAAATTACTAGAATTTTTATTTCCTACATACCACACATATTCATTATTAATATTGAGTATTTTGTCCTTTAGTTTTATTGGCATTTCTTTTTTCCAACCTTGTTCTATCGTAGCTTTTTTCAATATTGTTTCTGCATAACATTTTAATAACAATACATGTATAGCTGGATGAGACTTGTAAAATTGGATATGGAATGTTCAGTGAACATTTTCAGCGGCATAAGTAGTCCTAAAAAGTTATGAATTGTAGTAATTACTAATTTGCATTTATTTATTAACTTGAAAATTATCTAGGATTTTCCGAACTTTTCACTGCCCACAATTTTATATTGAACGTCCGTTCAGGCTCTAAGTAAATGTTTAAAACATAATCCGAAAAAATGTGACCAATATCTTCATTTGGATATTCAGCAATTAGCTCTACAAATGCATATTCAACTTCATCATGATTTATAAATTGAACACCTATAAACATATTTGGCCAATTTCCTAGGTCATCATCAGCATTTATGTGTGTATATATTTTGAAGTTCATTTTCAGTATTCATCTAAAAAAAAAAATGTTTCACTTTAAATGATATACCTACCTACTTATTTTTTATTGCTATAATTTTTAAAGTTTTCTTTTAAATGAGTGAAAGGAGGGAGACTTAGTGTTGAAGGTACGAACGAATACAGTGAAGACGGCGACCACGTCTTGTGGCTGTAACGCAACTAACGCCACTTGTCTGTCCTGAGTGTCAATTCGACCACTCGACATAATTTCACGTTTTATTCTCAACGGAACAAAGCGCACTGCTGGTTTTTTCACCGAAGAAGACGATGAAGACAATCGCGAACGTTCGACAAGACGCCGCAGCGGTAGAAGAGGAATAGACGGAGGAGACCTTTGGTAGCGATGACGATGACGATCGTTACAACAACGCAGAAACCACTGACGACACCGCTTCGTCGTCCATCGGCGGTGGCATTAACAAGATGATGGCGATCAGTAAGTATGGAAGTCCTTGTGGCAGCAACCGTCGCCGAAAGAGAAGGATGAAGAAGAGGATTAGGTAGGTACTCTAGACAGTCTAGTAGACAACCGAATCCACCGTCAGTGTAATGTCAGATGACATGCTTGCTGAGACGCTACAGGTGAACTGATTCTGCTAACACGGTCGCCAGCACTCGGCAGATTGTCCGGAAATCGACCTCAGCATGCCGTTCACACTCCGTCTCAACTGAAAAACTCGCTGAGTTACATTTATATCATCCAGACGATATGTGTGTATTTTATTTCTAAACCATTGCGTTTAATCATAGATAAATATGCTTAAAAATTAAATGTTGTATACCTAGTTCCCACGCAGGGATTTTAAAATTTAAACAAAGTTAGGAGTCAGAATCTATCCATTTTAACACCAGAGAGTAAATAATAAAATCAGCACCCAGTCTTCTTCAACCTGTCAAACCGTCAATATAAGTATCCAGCACACTTCAAAAACCGACGACGGAAGACTAGAAGACGACCAATATCTGCCAACGCAGCCAGACTCAACGCTGCCACACAAGAGCGTCGACCGTTTCACCGAATACCAGTCTCGGTTCGACGGACCTACGCACCGACGACCTTTGGCAAAGCCAGCACCGCATTCCCGTCAAGATACCTCCGGGACCGCGATATATCGCAATTGTCGTCGTTCACAAGCCGTGGCGAGTACTTGTTCAACTGCCCTACCGTACCTCAAAACCACCGACCAACATTCCAGTATATTAAGTCCACTGATTTTACCAGTGACCCACTTATTTAAGTAGTATTGGAATCAGCCACTATAGAGTCGCGCCGACTGTAAGAACCAAGGATTAGACGGCGACCTGTGCCCAAGTACCGAAGAACGGTACCTGCAGGGTCTCAGATACGGTCCGGAACGCCACCCCACACGAGAACGTTGTGACTTACACTGAACTCCGCCACCGCAGCAATGGTCACCCATATGGATAATTACCCACGGCGTATATTACACGCCGAATACACCAACCACATCTGCCGTCAACGACCACGACCACTAAACTGCAAACCGGGACGGCAACTTACGAACACGGTTCTTTTAAGAACCGACAAATACCGGTTGATTTCCTAAGCCTCGCCTGCCCGAGTGCAATTCTTCGTTCGGTAGCCACTTAACTAAGTTCCGCGGCACTGATGGTGATTGACTCCCTCCCGAAATAATTATGAACAATACCATTAATGTAAACATTATACCACTCATATATTGTTAGATCATGCTACTGTCTGACACTACCCAAGCACCATCGATTTTACCGGCTCACAGCGGCGGATCAAGAATTTTTTTTTTTGGGGGGGGAGAGGCCCTTCGTCTTTTTCAAAGTTTTAGAACAGAAATATTTAAAACGGCCCAATTTATTAACCTAGATGTTAGGCCAATGGAGCGGAGCCGGGCAATATTGGTAAATTGAGTCTCAAATGACCCTTACTCGGTTAATTGAGTCCCGGGGAAAAAAAGGTAGTAGGTAAATTGGGTCCCGCAAAAAAAAAAGTAAGTCCCGGCTACTAATTAAAAAAATTAAAAATAATATTATTTATAAATGATTTATAAAATATTATTGTTATATAATTATTTTTTTTTTCCAACGATAAAATAACTCTGACAGCACTCCCAGTCAATAAAAGTCGATAACTTTGTTACATCATACCTTTGATTAAACGCAATTAAGATACCGATAAGTAGGGGTTTATATACGTACGTATATGCGTATATGCCAGTATCTTAATATTATATACGTTCGTATATTGTGTTTGTCATATTATCGTGTATAGTTATCACCAATGTTTATGACCCATCGGTTTACTGCCCTCCATAATTATATATATATTATATAAAACTATAAAATCACTTCAAGGTATATAGACCAACCGTGATACCATAAACGATAAACCACAAGTGTTATTATTTTTTTACAAAAATAGGTTGGCCAACCCGACCCGGCTAACCGTATCAATATGTTTGGTGGGGCACATATTTTTAACTATTAGCCTCAGGCCCCATTATTCTATAAATGTCGGCCTGTTTAAGTATTACTATATAATTTTTGTCTAATGGTACTGTAACAATTTTGTTATATCAGCACACGAAACCTATTTATATATTATAATAAGTAGTATATTTATAGTAATTTTTATAATTTATATAATATATAAATTATAAAAATATTACAAAATTATTTATAATATTGTTGTGTTATATAGGTACAATATATGAGTACGATACACAAAAATCGTATTAGGACGGAAAAGCAGTTTTAAGCTTTATTAACAGTTTCGAGCGAACAATGAAAAGTGAGTTCCATGCTGGAAGACAACAGACAAGGACGCTATAGGTCTACATTATTTCTTTCAATATTTACCTAAATATGGATTCAGAATTCTATCCCATCCTGAAATGCAGTGTCTTACAATTGTAAAGAGTGCATTTCTTCATAATATTATAACAGCAATGGGAAATAATTAATTAGACCATAGATACTCCACGACGTGCAAAAATGGCTTGAGTCCGTACAACAGAATACTCTATGGCCTATGCGATTAAATATTGATAATAACCAATAATAGTCAACACTTTAATCAGAGTACTTAAATTGAAAAATCAACACAATAACTATGTAGTTGTGAAATTTTTGATTCCACAGATTTATTCAAATTTCAGTATATAAAATTAATAATCCTAAGAGCTTCCGATATAGAATATAATATTCAGGAGTAATACATTTCTATAAAATTAGTGAAACTTTACAAGTTATTGCATATATTATATAAGAATGAATAATTTTTAAATTGATTTAAAAAAAAAAACAAGTATTAAGTCAGTCCTACTTGGATTATTAAATTAATAGAACATAATATTTTGTTTATGAGATTATAATATTTCGTAATAATTTTGGATTTTACTTTAATATATTTGTATTTGTTAGTATTTTCTTTTTAGAAGCTCGTAGGACGTTACCAAACATATATCTCTCATAGTTATATCAACAGCGTTAAGTTACAACATAGGACTAAATTATTTGAAACTTTAAGACATATTTTTACTGCGGCAAAAAAGTTTTTAATCTTATTGTAAAATCAATACTTTTCTCAGTAACGAGCAGAACTCACAACACATTACGATACATAGGTGGTCACAAACTTTACTTCGAATGCAAACTTGTATACATTCATAGGATTTACTTGGTTCTTATTGCTTCGTACATGCAATAGAACTTTATATTCTTTTCTCAAAATTAAAATGATCGAATTTCGAACAAGTTAAAACGTCATCATTTAAACGTCATACGACAAAATATATGTATTACATCATATTTAAAGTTTGAAGAAAATCCAAGAAATTCAATTTTTTTCATCAGTAAAAACAATTAAAAGTTAAATTATTATGCATATCTCGTATAAAAGTTATTTAAGTGAAAACAATTACGTTCCAGCAAAATACAATGTAATATAGATGGATTTAAACTACTGAATATTAGTTATTATTAATTATATTAATTGCTATGGTTAGTATTATTTAACACGCATACAACAATCAAACCTGGATAAATAACTAATTAAATTGCAAAAATGTCATCTTTGAAATTATACAGAATGTAACAGAAAATTAAAATGAAAAGTTGTATACTGTGCTTGAAGCACAAGAGTCATTAAATTAAATATATACAAAAATATGTTTAAACATAAATTAGAGCAAATTAATATTATTTAATTTGACAGGTTATTCTGTTCTACACTGACTTTGTATATTAATCTCTAAATATACTTCACAAATTTTCATTTGTATCTATTAAATGCGGAATATCTTATACCTATATTATACACTTTTAAATTACGCATTAAAAGGTTTAGTAATTATACGAAGAGATTGTGTTACTAGACAATTGATACAAAACAATTTTGTTAAGTGGGCATCAACAGAGTTTTGAAAATAAATTAGATTGTTGAAGACCATTAACCTGAAAAAAGAAGTAGAAAAAAAATTACTACCTGAAGAGTTATCACATGATCAATCAATGATCTGACAATTTACTGTGGAGGTACACAATGTGATTTTAGATAAAACTGTGTGCAAAATCAATGAAAGGTTTACTGCCAATGAAAATAATGTTATATTATAGTGACTTATCTTGTCTATCTCTAAACAACTTTTTTTGATATAAACACTAATGGTTTACCAGACACAGCATTAAATTAAATCTGTAAAAAACTTGCAATATTTGATGAATGTTTTAACGCCAATTCATTAAAAAATGAACTATTGCAAAAAATTGAGAGTCTTAAGAAAACATTACCAGAATTTTAATTTGAAAACAAAAATGATGGATCAAGTGATGGAGTTGAAGAATGTAACATCCAAAATTTTAATTTTAGTAACCATAAATATGACTTTGCAAGCTAAAATATAAATTAAGAATTTTTACCCATCTACTGATCTACGCGAGTATACTATTAATGTGTTTGTTTAGAAATGAAATATTAACAGCTGTCTTTATTATAAATAAAGCGTTAAAATAGGTTATTTCATATAATTATTGCTGATATAGATACTACAAACCATTTTAAGAGTTTTTGATTTTAACGTTAAATTGGCAAAATATTATATTTTACTGTCGGAGAAAATTTCTTTACTACCTCGTGTAAATCAAGTGATCTCTACGTTAAGTATTCATGGTTCTGCATGACTGCGTGACGTATAGTACGCAACAGCGATTACATCAAAACGTTTGAATGTTATATACAGAGTGGTTCAACATGTATGCTCAATGCTTATTCTGTCATTTTGTAATGCATTTATTCAAATTTAGAATGCATTTTTTTAGTATAAGTACCGATAAACTATATTTTCAGATATTTGGATGTTTTTATACCATTTATTAAGGAGTAATTGTAACTTATGAGTTGTTCTTTTTTTTTTTTTTGGAAATGTTATGCATTAAAATAAATATTCGGACGAGTAGTTCAGAGTTATTAACCATCATGCACTAAGCATAATAGTCTTTTTGCGTTATTATAGTAGTTTTGCATCAAGTTTAAAATAAATGTGAATAATAGTCTAGTGACTAGTACTTAATTATAATCAGACAGTTTTGAATTATTTTGAAACGGCAATTAATTAGAATTAATTAATATTATTATTTAAAAAATGTTCAAAATTTTAAAGCCATATCTTTTAAACATATTATTATCATTGACTATTAATGTCTATTATTCATATAAATAACGTTTAATAACTCAGAAGTTAGGTATTTGTTTGAATTTAGTTTATGTATTATTATATTAACATTAACAAATAAAAAACCATCTGCTCACAGTTTAAAGTAAAATAGGTGGTTTTCATTTGAAAAAAATTGTATCGTCTCACGACACTTCTTGAATGACAAATTGATGTACCTATTTGGAAATATTAACTTTAAATAATTGTTCAATATATATTCTAAAAAGCAGAATTTAAATAAATGCACGATTTAATTTAAAAAATAGTGGTGAATATGTCTGGTAAATCTGTAGATATGTATATTATATAGTAAATATTAATTTACCTGTATACTAATAATAATAATAATAATAATAATAATTTGAAGTGTGGTGCGTGATATAAATATACACTAGACTATTATAAAATATTATACGTTAAAAATTTAATAAATCCTATTAATTTTTTTGTATTTATATATGAATTAACAACGAAGTGAATTAAAAGTACCTATAATAAACGTCTTAATGGAAATCGAACATTAAAAATCCATTTGTGTGATTAGTTACTCAGGAAATGGATTTTTTACTCTCCAAAAGATAAAATAGCTTTTCCATTATTATATATAAATTTGTTAGACAACTTTTTTGTTATTCTTACTTATGAATAGTTAAAAGACTCTACTTTTACGATGTTATATTTTATACGGGTCTATTACGTATTATAATAATAATATATAACATAAATAGTTGCCCTGGTCAAGCGGTTACCATGGTTATTATAGGTAGGTACTTGTATGTTATTGAAAATCAATATTTTCCGTTGTCGTGCAATTATTTTTTCACTCGTTTATTAGATGATCTTTACTGGTACTGTCAACACTCTGTATACGTATAAAAACTAATAATTCTTTCTTTCTGTGTCCTCTAAAAATTCAAAACTATACTAGATCGTTTTCAATAAAATGTATGTCTTATGTCAATAGATTCTTTGAGATGCGGAAGCTTTATTAGTTTCATTTGTCAGTCCATTT
This sequence comes from Acyrthosiphon pisum, assembly GCF_005508785.2. NCBI lineage: Eukaryota > Metazoa > Arthropoda > Insecta > Hemiptera > Aphididae > Acyrthosiphon > Acyrthosiphon pisum. Next base: position 7,301,083 of record NC_042493.1, on the reverse strand, counting down.
ATAGCACGGTATCAGATGATTTCACACTAGTTTTGGAATGATAAAATAATTGTTATGATTATATATAATTTTCTGTTTTATATTATATTTTATAATTTTTTCATACAATTCTAATCTTTATAAATGTAAAATTTAGTAACAGCCATATATTGGAGGTACAGTGTATGATGTAGATTTATAAGTACCAATACAAAAAAAACTCGTATAGAGCTACATATTGCGCATATAGAATCACAAAATACTCGACAGGTTTTGCAGTTTAGATAATATATAGAACAATAGAAACAGTTATTTTAGGGAAACCTAACCACTATTAGCAATATATGTAGGTATATTAAAATCATAACCATATTTTATTAATTTTTTACTACCTACTTGAAATTGGTTACATATGTGAGAAAAAAAGTTACTTCTTAGTTATTACTATCCACTGCAGATGGAAGGCCAACTAGGCTACAGTTTTCCGTGGGAACACCGGGTAATATCTAAGCTTTTTAAATCTATCAGAAGTTTGTTTTCACTCGAACATGTTGAAGCCACATTCGATTTATCTGCACATGGACATTTTGAATTTACCACCTGAATTGTCTTGTTTGAACAGTTCATTTCTAATGATGTTATTTTCTTCAATTAAATTGCAAATATTCGATTTTGATTATTTTAATAATGTTAAAATTCAAATATATAACGTTTTTGAATTGCAATATTCATCAATCGCAAGCGGAAACTCTTGTACGTGTCCATAGATTTGACATTCACAGACATGTTCTTCTGAATTCTCCAACAGTAATTTATCTGCATGCGGACATTTTGAATCTACCCGTGAATTGTCTTCATCTTAGCTTTTTGAAACTATCAGCAGTTCGTTTTCACTTGAATATTTTGAATCTACCAGTGATTTATCTTCATATACACATTTTGAATCTACCGATAGTTGTTCTGATTCGCATTTATCATTTGAACAGCATTTTACAAATACTTTCATTTTACATAATTGATTTTGGTATTTGTCAATAATCAATTTTAGTTCTTTCTAAACAATACATAATATTTTATTATTTTTCTAATATCTATAATATGACTGGACATTATAAAACAAGCATGCCATATATGTTTCCATATTTTGCTCCTTGTCCAAGTCTTCTATATGTTTTAACGTGTTTTTATCATAGTCTTTTTTTTATTTTTTATTTTTATTTTTTTTTTTGTGTCTGTCATCACCTTTAAGGGTAGTTAAAATGCTTAGATTTTCTTCAACAGTATATTTTCTGATAGGAAAGTTAATCTAGTTGGTACTTGGGGGGGGGGGGGGTCAAAAGTAAAAACTCCCAGTAGTTTTCAAAAGCGCCGTAAAAAACTAAAGAAAAATTAAAGGGAAACTAGAATTTTTACGCAAAATCTATTTTTAACATAATCGACTTTGATTTTTGGTGTAACTTTAAAACAAATGACCGTTCAAAAATTGACAAAATATGTAAAAATCACGATAACTAGCTAATTATTTTGAGTTAAGAATTCCTAAAAATTTTTCTTTTTAAATCTCAGATTTAAAAATGAAATACAAGATTCCTTATAAGAGTATCTACCTTTATCAAAAAAAAAAAAAAATGTCAATAAGAAAGTCAAATTAAATTTTTATGAGCGTTTGAATTCAAATTTTTACAACATTGGATATTCACTCAATTTCTCATGTAGCGATTTTCTTATTTTATTATAATTCAAAAACCAATAACTTTAGATACATGATAATTTCACTGAATGTTTATTTTATCAATTATTATACTTGATTAAATTTTCAAAATATTTTGACTTGTTTTGAGCTGTTTACGGACAATTTCATATTTCAATTTTTTTTTTTTTTCTATGAATATCAATAAAGTTTTATCTGTTGAGCCAAAAAGTGTAAAAATTAAATTAAATTAAATTAAAGGCTCCTGATATATTGTTACAATAGCAGTTGAAAAATATTAAAAATACATAGGCACAATTTTTATAAGCATTTAAACATCAAATTTTGACAACATATACACATTTACCTATCAAATTTAAAATTGAAAAATTATTTTGTAGTTAAAAATTTATAAAATGTTCAACTTTTATATCTAATGGATTGAAAATTTAAAACAAAATTCCACGTAAGTAGCTAATTTTGTTACCAAAAAATCTAAAAATACATAAGCACAGTTAATTTTTATAGTAATTTTTAGTTCAAATTTTGACAAAATTAGATATTAAAAAACTTAGAATAACTATTTTAGTTATTTTATTGTGATTGTATAATATTATTCGTGGGTACTTGAAACTTCTAAAGTATACTATTATATATCTATGATAGTTACCACTAGCCAGTGTTGGGTAGTAACGTAATGAAAGTAACGCGTTACTGTAACGGCGTTACTTGGCTTGTAACGCGTTACGTAATTTCATTAGAATTATTTCCAAGTAACGAAAATGGAATGAAAATTACTTTAAAAAGTAATTTCTAAAGAATAACGCGTTACAGTTTCGAATTATTAAGTACCTACCTATCTATTTTGAATTAAAAAAAAATTCAATTTTCAATAGTTTTGATATTTGAAATATCTGATTTCACCTTAAATCACGAGATCAATTAATTAAATTTATTATTCCTTTAAATAGGTTTCCTATGAATATAGCTTGTGTGGAATACTACATTTTATATGACCCTGTAAACTATACAGGTTTTACAAAGATTTTTAATTCAATTTGCCTGCAGAAGATTATTGCAAAGAAATTTAAAAAAAAATTTTATTTTTGTAACGAGAAAGTAATGAGTTGCTTTTCTATTTAAAAAGTAAACTAATTTCATTACAATTTTATTTGAGTAACGAGTAAAGTAACGAGTAAAGTAAATTAATTACTTTTTAAAAGTAACTTACCCAACACTGCCACTAACTAACCTATAGGTATACCGTTTAGATGAGTTACATAGCTCCAAATTGATTACTTTTAAAGTTTGAACCAACACTGAAGCACTGCAGCTTCAAAAATAAAGATATTTAATACCTATTCATGTTATTTTATGGGTACTTACCTATAATAGATATTGAAAGGTAATAGGTATAAGAACAGTTCAAAAAAATCCACTTATTTTACAAGTTATTTACAACCAGTACAACCTACTTATGCTTTTTCAAAAAAAATTTAGCAAATTAGGAACATTTCATTAAAATTAAATCAATTTAAAGAATAAAATATTTATTATTGCAAGTTTTAGTGCTTGTTATTTTCGAGTATCAATGACAATAATATAGATTTTATATAGCAGGGGTGGCCACTGGCCAAACTTTTTTTGATTAAGATATTTTGAGGGTATATTTTTTCTTTTAGGACCGACTAATGTAAAAAAATTATTTAATATTAATAATAAACATACTTATATAAATAAAAAAATTTAAGTCTTAAGTTATCTAAAATGAGTGTTTCACATTAAATTTCTAAATTATTTTAAAATGTATTAACATTTTACTGTTGATGTAGAAGCGTGTCGTTGCATATATCATGGTCAAACGAAACTACGTGCTTATGTCTAAGCTTAACCTACTCAGCTTTTATAAATTTCATGTGAAAAATGCCATTTAACACTAACAGGTTAATCCGAAATATATGTATTTAATAACTGAATCTACTAAATGACAAATGCATAAGAATAATTAATAAATTCTAACAAGGGGATCGACTTAGAAATCGTCCAAGAACGACCAGTCGATCGCGATCGACCGTATTGCCACCCCTGTTATATAGTATATACCGTGAAACAATTCTAAAGTAAAATATATCGGTACTACGTAGATTCTAGGTAGATTTTATTTATTATTTCGGTATACCGTACCATATCAGTATTTTGTTATACCGCCGTACCATATCGGTATTTCGGTTTCAGTATACAGTATAATTTTGATATTTTGGTATACCAAATCATTTAATCAAACTGGTATTGAAATCAATACCGTAATAACAAAAATTATTTTCAATACCGTCAGCCCTAAAATAGGTACCTAATCATATAAGCCGTATGAATATAAATTTAATACTCGTATTTTTAAATAAGTGTTAATCCACAAAACATACTGTAAATAATATAAATAATATGTATAAACGCGTACTTACAGATGTATAATATTAAATAGTTACCTACTGTTGGAGTCTAAAGTATAAACAACTTTTTATAAATTAATTAATAAACGAGAAATGTATCAATGGATTAATACTTATCGAAGGAGAAGGCCTCCATTTCCAATCTTTTGTTCATCCGTAAGATTGATCCTTTGGCCTTCTCGTTCCCTACTCTCGTTTGTCGAACACAAAATAATTTATGGTGTTCACCAAAATAGTCCTGTTTGACCCACATTAAATACACATAGAATAAATTCTTTGCATTAGGTTGAGACGTTCAGTTAAGTACAAAGGATTTTTTGCATCGCGGTAACAAGGCTACAGCTAACCCTAGGGTTTATCCAGAAATTATCCACTGTTTCATCTTTACAACACACTGTTCAATTTTTTTTTCAAGGCGTTCATAAGTTTTATCTTTAATAATAACCAAGGATTTCGTTGTACTATATAGTAGGTATTGGAAATGAGGAGACTCAATGGTGGACAAATGGTTTTGTCTTAGGAGAAGAGGGATGTGTCTAAATTTTTAACATGCACTATTTGATCATTAAAAATATCATTTATAATTTATATTATTATAAATGTTGAAAAAAAGGTCAAGAGTGATCTATCTAATAAAAGATTCCTCACAAGTTATTTATACTGGAAATAATAATAAAAATAGAGCGTAAATACATATTCATTTTTTACGAGCGTTTGAAGTTTGAAGAACAGTCGATTCATCGGGTAATTTTAGTTTAATATACTTTTCAAAAAAATTGTTAAATTCTACGTTTTTTAATTTCCATAAAGGGATGTAATTTGCTACCATAAACGTTGTTAAATCGTTGTTAAACTCATGTAAATGTTTTTTATTTGTTCTAGTTTGAGTAAACGATTTTTGAATAAATTGTTGACTGACCTGTTCTTTATTAGATTTCAACTTATAGTTTCCGATGTGTTTTGAAGTTTCTAAATGATGTGTAACCTATGATTTTATATTACATGACACGTTTATACCTACGCATGTCCCAGAAATCAGATTAATATATATATTTATTTATCTATAAGATAACGTCTATAATACGTCTATACGTCTGTCACGGAATTCCCTTTTATAAAATATTTTGTTTTATTCGGTCAAATTATCTTTATCAGGAACATCGCCGATCGAGCAAAATCGGCATGTATATCAAACTTTGAGTAAAATTTAAAATATTTTATTAAGAATTTATTAAATATGCACATTTTATGTAATTACCCCGAAATATGCAATTCTTATGCATTTTGATGCAAATATGCAAAATTATGCAAAAAAAAAAATTAACAGTAGAATCTACGTTTTACGAAACATCAAGATATTTAATCAGAATTATTATACGTCAAATATAGAAGAATATGCATTTGCATAAAAATCCGGGCCCTAATTATGACCGATAACCAACATTGTATTTGTAGGTAATATTGTTTTAATCATAATTATTAATAGTAACACAACTCATAAATTACTTTTAAGATACTTATTACCTCAACAAGTGTTAGAGTACAGTATTTAGGTAACGCGTTAACATTATTTGTTATTTTCACTAAAATCTCAAGATAATAGGTAATCTTCATAAGAAATATATAATACTATATTTCAGTCGTGCGCATTATATTGTTATCTTAATAAAAGGTACTAGCTGGTAGGTAACTTATATTATTATCATGACACCTGTAACTGTTACCAAATAACCAGCAGTACTTATAATGTACTTATGTATAGTTACAACACAATGGAATACCATAATAGTTATACCTACTAGTACAATACAAATGATATAAACAAAAACTACAAACGAAGTTTTGAGAATAAATTGATAGATACTCCCGCAAAATATGAATAAAGTGATAAAATAATAATATAATATTGTGTCAAACGAAAAGAAGATGGGTATACATACTTTACGTTGTGTAATATATATACCACAATCACCCCACAGGACAATTCGCAGTACAAGTTATTGACACGAACAAAATGTTAAGGAAATTGAATTCACGACTGTCATAAATATATAGTTTGACGAGCGAATTTACGTACTATATAGCGTATTATAGACATTTGTAGTATAGCTGGTGTTCGTTAAAGACAATGTGCCTACTCAAAACACAGGTGGTGCATGTTATAATATATATTCAAAGCTTATACAGAGTGATTCACCAAACATGTTCAGTGCTCACACATATTGATCGTTTAGAAATTTATATTTTTTAATTCTATTACACATACGGAATATAATATTCCAAATACACCAATTTTAGATTCTGAGCGGAGCAACGAATATATTGATTTTACAATGATGTGTGAGAGTGTTTTTTTTTTGTATAACATGATAAGAAGTCGAAATAATGTTTCGATTTTCAACTTCAGAATCTTTTCTTCTGGTAACTATTACTTTAGACAGGTCAAAATAGAATATGTCTAGGAGTTTCCAAAATTGTCTAAATAACTAAAAAAAAATTTAGGAATAACAGAAACTTTTACGCGAAATTAGTTAAATCAGATAAAATCGATTTTGTGTTTTAATGTAACTAAAAAACGAATAACCGTAGATACTTGAAATGTACACGGAATTTTTCAATATTTATATTAGCATTTTCTATGCTCCGTACAATTTAAAAAAATATTTTTACTACTTTTGAACTACCTATTTCATATTTGTAGGCATACGAACATTTTGAATTTTATTGGGTTTTTTTTTTAAATTTATTATTGTCGATAAAATTGTTTTCCCACGGTCAAAAAACTTGAGCATTTAATACAATTTTGTATTAAGGTTGTTATAATAACAGTTAAATAATATTAGAGATACATTGGCACGATTTTTTTTTTTATAAGTATTTAAAGTTTATAATTTGACAAAATTCGTTAAAACCTCGAAAATTTTCAAATTACAATAACTTAGGTACTGTACAGCAGAGTGGTATTCACCTTTTTAAATATTTTTTTATACCATTTGATGAGTGTTTTGTGGAAATACCCAAACCTCTTTTTTTCCATTACGCTTCTTCGGATAAATATATTATGGAGAAAGTTGTCTGTAGGATCCAAAGCGAACATAATATTAAGTCTTTAAAATCTGATTGGAATAAAAATGTATCAATTTAGTAGCAAACTAATTATGTACGTTTAATGGTAACTTACCAAAAATCGAAATGTGTATGCGTTAGAATAAGACGTGTTCCCTACTTCCCTCCAATAACCACCATCACATCTTTACACATTAAACACGCCAGTGATCATTAGACACCGTGACAATTACGCGGGAAATCTTTTTATTGTCTATACAAAACTCCTTACTAACGGGTCACATCCTCATATTGTGTAATCTCCGTTTTACTAACGCATAACATACCAAAATGTACGTTCAGCAGTTACAATGTTGTCTAGTAAGCTTAGCTATTAGAGCGGATTGGCATATTAATATCAAACTTAAAAGTTGAAGGTAAGATCATAATATTTTGCAGTGTTTTCCCGTTGGATTTTTACGATGCTTTAATTTTTAAGAGAGTTATGATAGTATGATAAATAATATAAATAATATTTAAAAATGCTCGTAATTTCATTAAAAATTAAAATATCATCGTAAAAGTCCAACGAGAAGACGCAGATAATAATGGCCTTCCATTTAAGAATGGTTTTACCTATTAGGAAAATTCACTTTTGTATTTAAACATTTTAAACTAACATAATATATAGGAATACTGGACTTACATTTTGGTAGCTACTTATAATATACGTTTGTAAGAAGGAGACAACATATGCGAGGGTACGACGTCCTCTTAAGGCCTTAAGATAATAGTGCCTACATATTATACACTGATCCATATTAATTGGTGCTTACGTGTTGTATTTGGAGGGGGTGGGAAATACGCGAGAGTAACATATTTTAGCGTGTATAGATAGGTATGGGAGGTAGTGTACTACGATGGGAGTGAAACAATACAATATTATGCACTAATAAAATAATTAATCGCCGTTTATTTTTACTCATTTTACTATCGAGTGTCCACGTTTCAAAAAATATGTAATTATATGGCACCCCGTGCCTTTTGTATTATACATTATTGGTTTCGTGTTTTAGACTTGTGATTCCGGCCCTGTCCCGATCGTGACACACACGCATAATAGAGTGATTGCAGCTATGTAATATGTGTAGGTACAGATAATAATATAATAATAATTATTGTCAATTTATTTAATTTTGTGTCAAAATAAAAAAAATTAAGTGTGCATGTTCAGTGTACGCCAAGATCATCGCACTCACGTCAGACCGCTAGAACTACAACAGTCGTGCTATGTCCGGTAGTATAATGTCTATGTGACGGTCTTCTACGACGGCTTCTGGCCGTGGAATATTTTACGCACAATAGGTACATATTATATGCACCTACTTTTACAATAATAATAATATAGTATTGCACGCACGTCTATGGCGTGGTCATCATCATTTATTCATTCGTTAACTTTTAAAGTATCACATTTTATCTCCACCCCTTTTTTTCTCTTCTTTTTTTTATCTCCGAAATGTGTGGTTAAGCATACCTTGATTTACGGTTCACTTTAGAAAATTGCACCTGCTTCGTTTGCCGGGTGCGAGTCTTAGTTCTCGAACGCACTCCGTCTCATCGCCGCTGTTTAATATTAATGCTTATAATAACGTTTGCAAAATAAAAGTTTCGTAATCGCGTCTACTCTCCCCTCCTATATTTTCCGGCTTTAGCGTTATTGAAGAGTTGGTTCTTCTGTGTGTATGTGTCGTTCTCTCTCTCTCTCTCTCTGTCATTCTCCGTCTGTAATACTTTTAAATAATGCGCGCATAAAAAAAATAACGAAAAACTTATAAAACGCATAAATATTAGTTTGTTTTAATTTTGCGAACAGTCGTGCGGCAAATGCGATATTTGTCTCAGCGGTGAAGTATCCATAAAGTAGGAAAACGTCTGGGGTAAATAAAAAAAAAAAAAAGAGATTCGTGTTTAAAATGTTAATTTTACTACTGTGCCTCGACAATTCGGGCTTATCGTTGTATGCAACGTTCTGGGGTTATTTTCCACCTAAAATAATATTATTAATCGCTTAACAAAAATTTATGGACCGTGTATACGAGGGTCACGATGGTGGGTTACACTGACAAAGTCTTAAGAATATAAGTCCACCACTACCTACTCTGCAGTTGTCTAGTTGTTACAACATCGCGTTTCGTACCACAGGTGGTTAAAAAAGACGATTTTTGTATATAGGTAGGTACTGCGAAGGATTTATATGCGCCGAAATTATACATAAGCCTTATATTATTATAATTAACATAGTAATATCTACGGTGTGTGCATTGCATTTATAGCAAAGTTATAATATTGTCGTCCGACATGAAAGAAAAATATAAAACCCATATATTTCATAAATTCCTTTCAAAGTTGCTTACTATCCTATTAATCCTTTTAGTGCTAAATTATTTTTTACGTTGCTATCTACCTGTACTATTTTTTTTTAATATTTTAATAGTCTCATTTTATGCACTGTAATAATTTTTTCAGTGAATAAAAAATAATTCTATGAACTCAACATTTAAAAAAATCAATATTTACTCAGATATTCAATTTTTAATATAACATTTATAATCATTATTTATTTTGGATATTATTACAATCTTGGGTTTATGCTGTGCTCAAAACAGCACTACAAGTCTAATGTTTTTAATTATATGACCCTAAGTATTATTGTTGTTGGTCCGCAATAATAATTATAATAGCCAGTTTATATTAGTTAGTTTACAGATGGTTTATTATTACTACCTAGGTATTACTATTATTACTTATTTGTTATTACTATAGGTACTAATTTCAATTAAACACTAATAACAAACCACTGTGTGTCTGTTTAGAAGTGATGTTAATTGGTATTGAAAACTTAATAATATAGAGAACGACCTGTGGTGAACCTTTTACGGGTCAAGACGGCAAGTTCCAGCATATTTTTTTTTAAATAGAGATGGCTAGGTACCTGCTCTTCAAATTCTAATTAACATTGAATGTCTCAAAAATTAAATTATAAAACGACAATAATTATAATTGTAACGCCGTACAACAGTATATATTATAATAGTATATGGTAATATAGTACAACTATATGCTGTAGTCTATCCTGTCACATGGTCGTTTCAAATATTTAAGCGAATACCATATATATATACAATCAAATATATTAATGTACGCTCGTGTATATTGTTTGGCTCAATTATTTATTTGTTCAACTAGAATTGTCCGCCAAACGTATATCGTTTAAGTCCTTAAATGATAATACTATACAATGTACATTTCGTACACAATAGTACACTATATAAATACATACAATGTGCATAACAATATATTTGTATACCATAAGTAATAAATTATAATGACGGTACAAAAAAACGTATTTTATAAGGGTTTTTTTTTGCATCGACATTTTAATGGTCAAAATTATATATGAGTAGATACTATATAAATATGTTTTAAATAGGTATTAAATTATCATATTTATGTAGAATAATAATTTGTATAGGTAGTACGAACAACGGAAAAATATATTGATACTATATGCTCCAGGAAATTTTATTAAAAACGGCCAATTTGATTTATTTTGATATTATCATTGGTCGAAGTTGAAGGTGGCGAGGGTAGATATCGCATAATACTCCACTTATTTAATTTTAATTTTCCATCCCATCGTTTATTTTATCACAAAAATATTCATCCCCATTAAATAATAATTTATACTATGTACATTCTGCATATTATATTATTGTAGTAAGTTTATCAAGACGACGGTCTTATAATTTTTATCTCGACTCTAAAGAAATGATTATATTCACTACCAATAATGTTTCTGTAGCCCATAAGCACAAAATATGACCCAAACGCAACCTAAAAGTGCAAAATAAATAACCCATAAGCGCAAATCAATTTTATAAAAAAAAATGTATTTTATTAAAATCGTAGTTATTATTAATATTTAATCAAGCATTTACAGTGATATTGAAATTAGTTCAAAAAATCAAAAAATGAGTAAAAAATAAATATTAGAATCTTGAGTATTATTTTAAATTAGTTAAAAAAGTATTATGAATAAATAAATTAATATATTAAACTACCTAATATAATAATAAGTAGGTACTTTGAAATTAAATTTGAAATTTGAAGCCCACTGTCTTCAAGTATTCCAATCTGGTAATTTTTTTTTCTTTATAGATGGTCCAAGTTTTTGATGACTTAAGCTTTGCGATACGTAGTTTTTCGACCATTTGACTGTAATTTTAAATAAACATCTACTTAGTGCTCTTTAATCACTTTAATAAAACTATAAATAGATGGGTGGGAGGGGGGGTTATAAAATTGAACCTTCAAATGCCTGTGATATGATTCTGGACCATTGGTAGTCCTTGGCTCGTCGGAAGGTGGCTCAGCCCTTTTGTGTAAGTTAATATAAATTAAATTAGTAAAGTTATCCAAAAAAAGGTCGATTTACGCTTTTGGGTTTCACCGATAATGTTAAACAATTTTTTTTTTTAATTACAATTTATCGTACCGATCTATAATCATTTTGAAAGTGATTGATTATATGTTATTAATAATATTTAAGAATTTGATGTATTTCTAATTTTTTCTAAAAAATATTTTGTGATAGAAAGTTGCAATCATTTTTGTAATTTTTCTAACATGTTTAATAATAATATTGTAATATTTTTATATAATTGTAGTAATTTTAGATACAAAAATATTATTTAGCTTACATGTTCTTGAAATTAAAAAAATATCTATTTCTGTCTAAGGTATGATTAATAGAAACTATGTACATTTCAATAGGACCCTAGTACTTTCAAAAACACTTACACTTCCCATATTCGTCCTCATTTAGAGTATGCCTGTATTACACGCGAAACAGGGACTTAAACTCATTGCAAAGAAGTTTTAATGTCAATGAAAAGAATTCACTAATCAATATTAGTCTATAATGAATGATCAATTGCCAATTGCGACCAATATATTATTATAATATGTAGAATATAGATACGAAATATGTACCAAAACAGCTTGTCGGTGGATTATTTATTATCATATAAGTCTAGTCAATAACCATTCGATTTTGTTATAAGAATAGTCATATATATTTTCGTTCAAAATACTTGATCACATTTACAAAATTATAATATTATGCTGTTTGTGTTTTATAAAGGAAAAAAAACTATCCACGTTTTTAGCGCTTTATACGCCCAAAATCATTGTGTAACCACTTCACTCTTCTGTAGTATCGTGTCCGAGTCGTATGTGCTATGTGGCCAAGATCCTTCAGCCCGTTACCGGAAATTTTACATAATATCTGAGAAGGGGGCTCGAATTTTTGCATGCATTTACATTTTAACTGTTCTAAATAATTTCCAATATAATATAGCCACTCTCCAGAAGTACAGAATAATATCTTCGTTTACAACTAAGCCAACGACGGTCGAATTTTGATTGAGAGTCATAACAAGGACACTATATTATTTGCATTGACTTTTATTACGTCTTATTAAAATGTGCTGAAACGTTAGCCCCTATGGCACAATTCCATACACTTTGGACGACACACCTGCTTAAACGTTATGCATTTTTCAAACATGTTTGATAAGTGACAACGTTCGAAAAAACTGTATGTTATTAATTATCATAGAACTCGTATGATAAAAAGCTAACTTATTCTGTAGTAAGTTCACAAGCCACTGCACACATTTACACATACCTACTATTATTAATTAAACAAAGTATATGCACCTGGTATAATATTGTGTCGTATTTCGAGACAGTCGTCGTTACTTTGTACAACACTTGTTACTTTGTAAAATAAATACATCACTTTCATAAGGTAAATTACATTTTAATAAACAAATAGTTAATTAATGTTAAAGCTTCTAGCTGGAAATTACTTTGCCAGCGGCAGTAGTGTCACCAATATTGTATACTGTGGCAACAATAACGGACATAAGTCGACACTAGTCGCTAACAGATAATAGCCGTCTAGACACTGGAAGGATGATCAGGGGTCAGAAGTTATAAAGAAAAAAAAATGTGGAAATATATAAAAATATATTTATACAAATAATATAACTAACTTTTTACTTTTTAGCACTTTGATAAGAACTAAAAAATTACATAATTGGCAAATATGCAAAATTAAATTTAAAAAAAATAGTTATAATAATTGATTTATAATTGTATAATAATGGTATAATACGGTAGGTATATTAAAGTACTCATTTATCAATTATCTCGCATTAGGTACCGGCATTAAGTTCCTTCCCTGATAACATAAAAATGAAATACTAGGTATTTATGTATTTTGTATGAATTAATTTGATTAACATCAACAAACGTGATTTGCGTGTACTTAAAAAAATACCAAGTCATTATAATTTAAACCTTCGAGAAAACTATATGGATTTAAATTTTAAAGACATTTATCCTCAATAGAGAAAAAATAATTCACTTTAATAATCAATATACAAACGTTTCCGATAAATGTCTAATAATTTAAATTCAAATTTTAGACATTTAATATGAGAGATTATTACTAAAAAAAATTTAACGAAAAGAGTTTGATCCCATTCATATGATATTATAGTATACCTAAAAAGTAAAAAGTAAAAATAGTGCTTAAAATTCTAAATAAGCAAAATAGCACTAATAACTGTAAATATGTAATAATTAGTAAAATAAAATGTCGTTTATTTGACATAAGGAAAGTTTAAAACAAATATGTATCGTTCTTTGGATACACCAAGACTTAAAAAAAAAATATGGTTTTGATAGAATTACCAATTCCTAATGATGATCTTTTAAATTCTACTACAGGTGCTCCACTCGTATTTATATAAGCACCCATAACGACGTATTGAGGTGCGATGTGGTTTTGAACCATTTTAACATAGGTCATAGACCAATTTTATTCTAATATACCTATTAATTATTAATACTTTATTTTTAATTCACCTTGTTTATGATGAGTAGGTACAGTAATATTATGTTATAATCGGCAGAAATAGTGTACTTTAACCCTCGCTGACATTTAACTATATTTAGAACTACTTATTTGTATTGCACGTGCACCATCTAATAGCCTTATATTTTATTTTTAATTTACTAAAATTGGGTGAGGACATAAAGGATAAAATTGTTATATATTTTTTATATTTTTTCTGTTGTAAAGCACTAACGTAATATATAAGTAGACAGATCTTACATTATCCGACCACTTTTCTATGCTCAACTTTCAATTACAAACAACACAAAAATGGCAATAATAGTAATAATAACATTTTTAAAATGAAAATCCCTATTTTTTGCTACATGAAAATTGTCTAAAAAATATACTGTTGTTAAAAATATAAAATAACACTCTCCTTTCAACAAAATACAGAAACTCAAATAACGTGCAAGAAAGGTACAATTCTAACTAAATAAAAATATTGCACATTTGAAAACATTAAGCCCTATATTTTTCAGTACATACAAGGAAATATAATAATAACTTTACTATACCACCCACCACCCACAGTATGGATTTGTCGGATTTAAATATTTAAACATGTTCAGTGGGGCCCATTTTCTTCTTGAAGAATAAATTAAAATAAAATAAATAAATACTGTTACCATTTTTTAGGGCCTTTCACATATTTCAAGATGGTTTATATACACACAGTGAAGTGTTTCAAAAACTCAAAAAATCTATTTTTAAGGTCCCCTTAAATAACGCAATAATAAGAACATTTCAACAATATCTACGCCAATATAGGTATATATTAAATATTTTTTCTAAGTTTTTTAAAACAATGAAACAAAGTAATTACTTACCGATTTTCTTACTGTCGGAACTCTGAACTTATAAGTAATAGGTGCTAGTAATAATTAGAATGTGGTTTCTTATGCAATTGAATATTTATTCCTTTTCATATTTTTAGATTTTCGTCAGCAGCAGCACCTAATCTTTACTAGGTAACCGAAATAGTTTGAGCTAATGGTATTTTTTTTCATATTACTTCATAGAAGTTATTGGTTATTTCATATTTGTAAATTTTTAAAAATTCAAAATTTATTATATATTGAATCAAATATTAAAAAAACAAAACAAAAAAAAAAATAATATAATTTCGCCGAAAATAAAATTAAAAAATAAAATATCTATGCACTAAATAGTAATAATTGAAATAAAGATAAGTTAATTAAATATATACGTAATTATGAGATGTTCATGAAAAATTGTTTTAAATTATTTTAATATCTCATCAATTTATAAACAAACAAAAATTATGCATAATTAATTTTTGCATTAATTTTATCAAATAAAAATTATGCATTTATTACTATAATAATATAATATAGCATTGGTAATGGGATATACCAAATTAAAATTTTGTCCTAGCATATCCATTGCATATTTTTACGACTTTGATTTTAGACTATATAATTTGATATATTTTTTAATGTTTAAAAATTCGCAATCATACTAATACATTATTTACTATGTATTTCGAAGGAATTCTGCAGCGGTGATCTGCGATGAACTGTGGTCATTGGTAATTCATCTAATATTATCAAACGCTAACTGTAGTTTAATGATAGTATAATACTATGATTAGTTGAGCTTAATAATTGTCAAGCCGAAATTGATGGCAGGCAGGCGATGTCGGTACAGCAGTCAATAAATCATATTATTATAGACAACTCGCCTAAATAGCTATATGATATTTCAGTAGCAATTTGCCTCAAACTATATAATCTATGAAATAACCACTACGGTATTAAATAGCGACTGTGGATTTTAAGTCCGATTATCAACACAGAAGACTGATTTGACTTAAATACAAATAATATATCATTAGTATAATTACAATTGTAACTATAGTTTGTGGAGAAATTATCCTACCACGTGGTGAAAAGTGCCGCGTGTGGGCATTTGATTTTTTGCGTTATGTTTATTTTGATAACGAAACGGTTTACACGACGGTGCCTATGAATAAAAAAAATGTGATTTTATATCTCGAGCTGTAAACGAAAAACATAACGCGTACAGTAACGACACGGTGCAGCTTTTTACCGGTGGAAAAAAATCGATAGCGCTCTTCACAATAAGTAGAGATGATGCAGTTGTCGGGTCGAACGTAAAACGATATATCTAAATATTATGTATATAATTTATTATCGAATTAATAATGACAGTCGGTAAACAAGCACTGTTCGACGCGGGTTTTAAAGTTTTGTCAAAATCTCTTACATCAATATATGGTTACTAAACAGCGTCTCGGGTACGTGCCGTTTCGGGAACGCGGTGAGACTCCGCTAAATGGATTTCGACGAATTGTTTATCCAACGCGCGTAAAACATTCCGACCGAGCGATTCCCTGTAGATGGTCTCAGTCCCAACTAGTCCATTATTCAAACACACATTACTTCCCTTTTTTAGTCGTATCACCTAAGTAATTTATGAAGGAAAAAATTACCCCTCCACTACTCGTCCCGTCAAACGTATTTCACCTACCTGCAGCAATGCTGTACAACTATTATTTCTCATTAAATAATAATAATAATAATAATAATAATAATAATAATGATAATGATGATTGTAGAAAACATTTGTGCGATTTATGTAACTTCGTTTTTTACGATTTCGATTTAATAATTTATATTCATTTTATTCGGTTTTCATAGTATATCTATATTAAATATTAAGACTTAATATTATCCGGAATAGTTGTATAAATTAATAACCAACTGGTCCACCGCACTACTTTTACATAATTTTACACTATAAGATAATATTCAGAAAACTCAATTAAAATAAATTCGATGAAAATAATATTTTAATATTATATTATATACTATAATATATCAAAACCGTTTTATTTTGATGGCAAGAAATCATGATAATAGTTGTAAGGAAAATATTTTATATTTCTCAAAATTGAATTAAAATGGCACATTAGTACATTGTACATTTATACATATGTCGAATACGTTTAATAAAAATTTTAATTGTACGAAAACGAGAGTTCGTTAAAAATCTGTACTTTTAGTATTAAACTGTTTTCTTTCTATTCAAAACGATGTTTTAAACAAAACTAATTGTTTGAATTCTAAACAGTTTAAACAGACTTATAAGCAGTTTAAATCAGTATTTTTAAAACGGTTTAAAACAGTTTAGAACTGAAATAATTTGTTTCGATGTTTTGAACAGAAAAAACACTTAAAAACAAAAAATACAGATTTTTTGAAAAAAAAAAACATAATATTCACTTGGATTTTACACTGTTTTAAACATATTAGTTTTATTCGTTTTAAACAATTAACAAAACTTTTAAAAACAAATATTTTAGATTTATGTTTTAAACATAGCAATGCTGACGAAAACCGACTAAACGTATTCAATGTTCGCTTTCAACAATTTTAATACATTTAACCCGTCGTTGGTGACGTTAATATTTTCATATCATTAGTGACGTGTTAGCGTTTCGCTCACATTTAATTATTTTTGCACGTAAAATTGGGAACAGTGGACTGACTAATCTATAAGTAGACATTACAACGAATCTAAATCAGTTCTAAAAACTATTATCGCAGTACTACGTCGATCAGTATGATGGAAGAAATATTGGTATGTTTGGCTAAATAACTGGTCGCCGTCGGACCACCGATCCCCGGCGAGCAA
>NC_042493.1:7272950-7282924 GCF_005508785.2 Acyrthosiphon pisum | reverse complement strand
AATCATTTTATATTTCTAATGTATTTCAATAATTGAATTATCATCACTAATTTTTCTGAGACTGACACTGGTTTGTTTTCCTTGTATTTTAAATTTTAAACAGAGCTTTTTTTTTTTTGTTGTTTGGTGACTGTCATCTGCACCTTTTGAAGCAGTAAAAGTTCAATCTTAAACTTTTAAGGTAGTTCCTACAAGGAAATTAGATATATTTTGTACTTGTGGGGTGAGGGTAGGTTTAAAAGTATACGGCACCCTGTACGTTTAAAAACAATTGAAAAATTAAAAAAAAACGGGAATTTTGACGTTCAAACACTATTTTTGAAAATATCAATTTTGTTCTTTTGTAATTAAAAATTAAACTCAACAATATTCGGTTAAGAATATATTGTTAAAAAAACAATGCTAGTATTTACTAAGTATCTTAATGTATTGTAACCACTCAGACATACCATTAAAATACACAAACTTCTAATAAATATTAATTAATATTGTAAATTGATTGGTGCTACAATAATAATCTACGATTCAATTTGAGAAAATCTAAATATTATATTAATTTTAAATTTAAATATTACGTACGAATAGTAGATACATATTAAGTGAACCTCTATTGCTCTGTATACATTATTTAAATTAACTGTACATTTTTAAATCAACCTTCTAAACTGGATAGAATTGTATACCTTCGAAATGTGTAGATAATATTAAATATGGGTGTAAATATTATTTTTAATCTTCTTTTTTTGAACTTCATCATGCATTCATCAAATCTACCATCGCTTCATTGTTGCATTTAATCACACACTATTAGAAAACTAAATCAAAATTTAAAGGTATCTTTTTATTACATAATATATTATTAGTCTTTTTTCGCTAACTTTAATGAACAGGTATAAGAATTATGTAATTAGTATTCTATCTTGGATTTTAAAGTACCTAAAACTATTGTTAATACAATATGGTAATTTTATACACCTGCCTAGCTACTTTGAATACATAATTTCTTATTTTTTTTTAATGTTTACCAATTATAAAAAATACCTAATACAACTAACATAAAAAACACAATATAGTTTTGATTGTCTACATAATTAATTGACTTTAATAATTCAATAACCGACTCAGTTAATTATTCATATTTTCAATTCAACTTTGTTTAGGCATACATATAATAATAAATAATACATTTATGTCACCCTCATCCAGGCACGAAGAAGTAGTTATCACAAGGACTCTGATTGAACACTCCCGTTTAACACACTTGAACCTCGTAACGAAAGAAGTTCACTCTGTGACAAAGAACTGACCATCAAACATATCACACTAGAATGCCCCAAGTGCAAAAGCTGCTGACAAATTCTCATGAGCCCTCCAACGATGCAACACGCACTTGGTAAGGAAAACTCAAAAAATATCTACAATTTTTTTACAAACATTTACAAAATGACTGTAAAATAATAATATATTTCAAAAAATCTATCAATTGTTAATCATAATGGATCCCCATAGTTTTAAGACTAATAATATGTAATTATTAAAGGCCTCAGAAGATGAAGCTGAATAAACCATTAAACTCGTTTTAAAAAAAAAAACTAGTAATAATACTAAATGTATTTACAATAAATCATAGTTGCAGTGTGATCGAAGAGAAAAGAGATATTGTCTATACAAATATATTGTAGTATTATTTCCATATTTCTAAATCTGGTATTTAAAAAAAATGTTCTGGAAATTCTGGAACTGTACCAAATGAGCGGATGATATAAAATGAAATAATTTTTAAATATGAAATAAAGATTAAATAAAACATGCTGTAATAAATAATATAGTAATGACCTTAATAAAAACTTTGTTTTTTAGTCATAAGCCATGTTTATGGACCCCTTCCAGGGATTGTCTACCTCATCCAATTTATCACGCACTGCCACTGATTAAAATATGTATTTTTAATTTTGCAATAATGTAAATAATGTTTCTATAAAATACATAATAATATTATACCATCTTAAATCAGTACTTTAATATTATAATTATATATTTGTATTACCTATGTTATTGTACTTTTTTTAAAAATACGAGTATATATTAAAGAGGTATATTATAACGTTTTTACATTTAAAAATGTTTGTAATAACTAATATGTTTACATCAGTAATGAATAGGTATGACACGAATATTATAATTACATTTCAAGCATAATAAAATATCCAAAGTCTGAATGTGAAACAATATTTTAAAAATTAAGTTTTAAAATTTAATACTTTAATAATTCTTAAAAGAATTCATTTATCAGCTGTACGAGTAGGTAATCTGACAAAATATCAAAACACAAAACTATGAACAATTTTAGAGTCACTTTGATAAACGTATAAAATAATGTACAAGTGAACTCGTTTAAAAAATTCCCTTTTTGTTTCTGCATAAGCATTAATCACGATATTTTTCCTTATCAAACCACTATTTTTTTTATTCATATTTTATCAGTTGCCAGTAAAAAATATTTTTATTTTATAACACACTGCTTTTTCGACATCTCGTATAAATATAAAAATAATCACATTTTAAATTGAGTGAAAAATATTAAATTGAATTGAGTTTTCAGTTCTTTTGTTGAAAAACCTATGTTGTTACATATAGGCAAACATTTTCCGTGTACGAGTCAATTTTCTTTTACATCATACGGTTTAACTTTAGGTTACTTTCAGTCATTTTAGTTTGAGCAGGTGATGATTGATAGCTGCTAGAAGTGTCCGCATGTCTTATCACTTCTGAGTTTAGAACAAGAAACCAAGTTCTCGCATAATAGGTACGTATAGGTATGTTGTATATTCAATAATTGTTAACAACCTACATCTATTAGTGAATTTTTAAAGCGTAAACAGTGACATTTATGACAGTCGGTAGAAGTTTAAATTGCCAAATTCAAATATAATTATCGGCACGTCAAACAATTAGAACTTATTATTATTATACAAGGGGAAACAAAGTATACAGTCTGGGTGTCACAAATTATGTCCCCTGAGTAGAATATAATATAAGAAAGACTATGTGACAAAGCATAAAATATAAAGACATAAAGTTCACGTCTAATAAAAGAAAAACAAACTATTGTCCTACGACCATTAAACTATACAATGTCTAGATCCATGAAAAATACGGAAACATAATATTACATATAATGTTATGTGATGACAACTTGTTTTATCTACCTACCTAGAAACAGTAGTAACCATTATTTAAGTACGTTCGAGTTCATATTATATCGATGTTTTGTTGTAAGACTCGTGATATTTATTTTATTACTATCGTCGGATGTTGGGTAAAATGTTAACATGACATATTCGTTTTATCATTTTTAATGAACACGACATATTATATTGTTACATATAACATCAGACATCAGTGCACGAACTATTTTATTTAAATATCTTACCTATATCATGTATGTGATAAGTGATAATTTATAATATACTTACGTAATTATTACTAATTACTAATTAGTATGTTAGTTGGTAACCTATACAATATGATTGTATATACTTGACGGGGGTCTTGTTAAAGAAGGAAGGCCTTTTAGGGGTCATGATGAAGGAGAAAAAAGTAATCGAAAGGGTTTATATAAAGAAATAGTTAATACTTTTGCAAAATATGAAATAGTTTTGAAAGACCACTTTGAAAATGGCCCACGAAATATTATAAACTATAAATATTAACTATAAGCTTGTAGAAAAGTACACATTTAGTGGCTTAGTAACTTACTGTACAACTTTTTATCCAAAAAACAAATAACCAATACAATTTTAATTTTGATTTCCAATAGTAAAAAAGTAAAACTATATATGGGCCGGTTTTAATGCTGAATTTGAAAAATGGGCCGAATTAATCTCTTGCTGCCCCTGAAACCGGAGGCTGCGCACGCCTATATGCGACTAACATCACTAGTAATTACATAAAGCACATGTACAAAAATGTTATTCATGTAAAGTAATGCTTTAATAAAAAAAAATGTGTTATAATAAAATTATACTAAAAACTAACTACAGCTTAAAACAAGAGGCAAAATGTTATCCTTACTCCCCCTTACCTACAATTTACGCCAATGGTCGACTTAACTCGAAATCAGAGATAACTTGTATGGTCGTATCATGAATCATAATACCACATGGAACCATTATACATAATCATTATGTACAAATAAAAATTTTAGTACGTAATGTACGGTGTATACCTAACAATAATATATTATAATTCATGACGTGACGTGTACCATCGTGTCAAATCCGTCAACCGTTGGAAACACTATTCAATTCGTTAGTTATTGTTCAGTTCATTTGATCGAAAAAACTATAATATTACAAATGACATGAATTCTGAAAGAAATTGACATGCCGTAACAATTAAGATGTCGAGAAGTTTATAGAGAACAGAGTGAAGCTCTTATCTGATCGGTACGTCTTCTGAAAGTTAAAACATGATTCCGGCACTGGCAAACATTAAGGTTCAATTATATACGTACACATTATGTAAATGTATTATAATAATATATTATATAATATGAATATCTTAAATAGAAGTTTACAAGTTTGAAGTTTTCATATTACGCTCTTCACAAGCTGAGAGGACGCGTTGTTGTGTGATAATATTATTATTATTATCGTAAGTATTCGTAAATTCGAAAGCGACTATTATACCACATTCGGTCGATGATTTTCTGTGATACTAAGTTTTCTATAGGACACGATTCTGTGAATAAGTCATCTTGGAATTTATAATACAACCTAAACTTACTGTCCTAAAGTAATAAATATATAATAATAATAATATGGGACCAACGTCATTGAAGGGTTTTTATATTAATGCATATCGCAACTACTTTATGCAGATATTCAGTTAATAATAATATGTCTGTAGGTAGGTAATAAGTAATAACTTTTAACAATGACGTATTAAGGATCATACAAATTAACATACAACCACAAAAGGTTGGGAACCACTGCCATAAGAATTTTAGTGATTTTTGAAAATATCATGCAGCAACAGAGCTGGATCGCCCGGAACATAAGTCCCTAGCGAAATACATTAATATAATATTATACCACCATTTATTTATATGGGCCACCCGCAGGAGCACTTAACGCGCGCGCGAATCCCTCAGCGAGTGATGAGTGGAAAAATATTATACATCGGAACAGTGGAACAGATGGCCACTTCGACTCAAACAGCGTTCGCCCTTATCATTATCGTGGACGATATGGTAATAATAATATTAAAATTATAACACTTGCGAGACGTGTCAAATTAACAAAGTTGCCGCTCCGGACAAAATCGTATGATGCCTTTATCGATCCACCGTTACCTATCGCAAAAAAATATCTAATAATTACGCTGTTAAAAATGTATTTATATGTAACCATATAATATTTGTAGTAAAAGGGTGAAACTATATTAGTTTTCATAAAATGGATATTATGCAGAGTGATTCCCCGAGCACGTTCAGTTCAATTTTTTCACTTCAATAAAGAATTTATCCAAATTCTAATTTCCGGGATTTTTAAGACATGCACAACTATTAATGATCATATTTTTAAATACACTGATTTTTTTCTAGCTACCAATAATTAAAGGGTGGTAATGGTGTAATACCAATTTATATTTTTCAAATGAAAATCATAATTTTTTTTATATACTTTTGAGCGGATGGCTTCTTTTTTTTAAGTGCAGATGTATCTTATATCGAAATTTTAACGTGGAGTCATTGAGTTGTATTTCACTATGTATACTTAGGATAATAGGTATATTAGATATAGTGGCTATGATGAATTTTGATAATAATAATAATTAATATTAGTGTGTTAACAATTTTTTTTGTAAAATTATCTAAGTATAATAAGTAGGTATAAGTATGTACTTGATTAAATATAACATACATTTTATATTTTATAAAAACGAACTTTAAGAATTATTATCCTTGTAATAAATAGGTACATTATAACAATTTAGTAACTGCTCATTCGAATTTTGATATTGGCACGGCATACTCTTTGAATAGTGTGAAAAATCTGAATATTTTAAAATATGGTCCTTATATTTACTTAAAATTCAAAAATTTGTTGAAGAAATTAATTATTAAAGGAAAAAACAGGGGCAATCAATCATGAAGCTTGGTAAATCACCATGTATACCTAACCTAACCTAACCTATATGTCTTTTTTTGTATATATCCTATTTTTTAATAATATAGTAAGGGCATAATATATGAAAGAACTATCTAAAAATACATATCCTATACACCCTAGGGATAACTGTACCCTCCCCCACCATTTAAGTGATATAATCCAATGTTTGCAGCTATTATACTTACATGGCATATTTTATAAGGCAAATCTTATGAAGTTTATTGAAGGAGTGCATTAAGGTTCTGCTATTAGGAATCGCTATTTTGTCACGTATGAATTTAGGGATGTATTGTTATTGATATTATTTCCATCATATTATACATTTTTAGACATCACAACTTCAAATATTTAATAATAATATTTTTTCTGACTACGTCCCAATTATAATTTACAATAAATGAAATTCCATATAAATGTATTAATATATCTCACTGCAACTCTATAAATAAAAACATATATTTTTTTCCTTCTCATAAAACATTAAAAGGCACCCGCCTAACCTATACTTCCAATAAATTTGTTATTTAATAAACAGCAATTTTTTTCTTTTTCATTAAATATTAAAATTATTCAAACGTGAACTTTGGGAAGCTTTAATATAATTATACAACGTTGAACACAGCAAACAGATAATATCCAGCACGAGTTATGATATTTTCGATTGACATTTAAAAGTTGATATATGAATGTGAATAAAAATGAATAATAAATTAGGTAATATTATATTTAAATTTTTATTATATTTTTTAATGCACAGACTTTATAGAATAAGTATAATATCACCAGTAACGGCGCAATAGTGTATGAATAAAAAAACCCATTATGTGATAGTGGCATTCTTAATTTTTAAGTGACTATTTGATCGAGTCAATATTATTATTATTTATTTTTTTTTTTTTAATTAAATAATTTCGGCACATTCATCAAAAATATGTCATTAATTAATTATAGAAATAAATTTACTTGTTAAAAATTACCATTACTCATCAGTCCTCAGCAACTAACAATAATTGTCTTTACTTTAAGCTGGTAATTTGTATTTTTTTGTACAACAATCTGCTTATACTATTGTCTATAGATAGTAAAGTATTTAGTACCCATATGTGTCTTATCCGATTGAAAATAGTAGGGGGAGGGGGGTAATACTCATATTTTATATTATTATATTTTCTACATTGTGCCCTCGATAATTTTACTTTATAATTATTAACATATTGGATCGTATTTTGTGAAGTTTTTTCATATATCGAAATACCATGATTTTGATGTGAAATTTTAAATGTATAGTAAAAGAAAAACAAGAACACTCACGTCACTATAATATGATTAATACTTACCTATAATATATGCAGTGAAGGCGTGGATTTTATGAATTTATGAAGCGTCCACTTCGTGTAAAATATAGAGGATGAGTATTATTATAATATATATGTATCTTTTTATTTTAAGGATTATATTTAATAATATTTTTATTATTATGAGTATCTTATAATGATAGACTCGTTTATAATTTATGAATAATTATTTATCTAGTTTAGTGATGGGGGTTAATTAACACAAGAACAATATTGGTGGGTCACTGTGGGTCCGTACCTACTTGTTTATAATAGTCACTTTTTAGAAGAAAAAAAGAGTTCGAACCAACACTGTTGAGGACTCCTGCAGTGATCCTCACTCCCGACTCTACCGGTAATTGCGCCACTGAATGGGACGTAAACTGAGTTCAGTATAGTAGTTTAGTATAGTATACGTTCCACGTATCAGTTAAGTATACGTAGTAGTACTATATTTTATATCATGATTCCCCTGCTCAGTGTACGCCATACAACGAATAATGTCAAAAATAGCAAAAACTAGATGCAGTAATGTAGATAATATCATGAAATTATGCAAATTAATACTAACTATGGAGAGTGGTGTAATGTAGTTAAAAGGTTTTATAGATTTTAAGTCAATGATAATATTTGGAAAACAATATTCCGAGAAAGTTTCAATAGACAATATCGTATCTATATTAAATAAACATAACAGATTAATGATTTAAAAATATTTGATCGCTCTTAATTTATTTAAAATTAATAAGAAATATTCGATTTGAATACAATATTATCGAAAGTCCGGCTTTTTATTTACTTACAAACACAGAAATATCTGATACATCTTCTGCATTTAACATAATTTTTAACACTCTATTAGGTATGACCTACGTATGTACTATAGTTTCACCGTATAAACTACAATCGACATTATATTGTTTTAAAATCCATTTGCAATTTTAACTTATCCAATGGCAAGGGAAGTGCCTAAATTATTATGTTAATAAATTATATAAGTCTACATAATAATATGAAGTATTATTATTTATTATCAACAAAACGGGTCACTTTTTTTTACTAGTTAGTTACTTATATAATTTACTATTCGTACTCAGTAAACGCTGAAAATCATAATATTATTGTATATTGTGGACTACGCTGTAAATACATGCATCGTCTTGTTGTTTTGGAGTTACGAATTCCTAGAAACCATACAGTATACAGAATAATGGTAATGATCACGGGACTCGGGTTATTGCCAAAAAACCACTACGGGTAGATCCGCAAAATCCGAGAATTCATTTCACAGATTTTTTAAAAGTCACGGAAATAGTTTTAAGTTCAAGCTAAGTGATAATAATTAATATTTACTATAATTAATATTCATAATCGCTTAATATCTTACAAAACCGACAACTTTGCACGATAACTATACAACTACAACGACAAACTCCTTTGATCACAATTCCACGAACTCGGGTCTAAATATGATGAAACGGGAACACAACTTATAAGGTAGCCCACGGTACCATGTACCATGACCCTGGTTGAGTCCAGAGCATCTTCACGCCACTCATACACACATGACGTGTACATACAACCCTTTATGTTTTACTAAAATAAAACTATCATTACATTTACTGCTGAAATCGTCTTCAATGTTTTATTTAAAACACTATAAACTGGCGATCTAGGACAAATGGACGTAGCCGTTTGGACGTGAGGACAATTGGACGTAAAAAAAAAAATTATTAGAAAAAGGTTATTTATTAACCCTCCCAACATAATTGTCCTCAAACCAGTCAAGTAAAAGTTGTAAGCATTCTGGTAAATCATCTTCTAATTGTTGTATAGCGGCATCTAGGTCTTCAATTGGAACAAATGAAAGAGCTACGACCATTTTTATAAATAATGAAAAATCAGCATCATTTTTATACGTTGAAGCAAAACCCATTTCGTTCATTTTTTTATGAAAGTTTTTTGTTAGATGGTACAAACAACCGTGAATTTCAGCGTCAGGGTATTTTTTTTTTTAGGGTATTAATTACTGACAATTCAAAATCACATGACACGGATCTTGGATTTAAACCAGGTTTTAATAAATTTAACATATCAAATAATTTATCGTATGTTTTTTCCTGCTTATTCGGTAACAGTGCATAAATTAATGGATGGACACCATTTAGTGCTTCCGCCAGAATAATGTAAACTTGTGCAAAAATTGTTGGTGCTACTTTAAATGTCCCATCGCAATACCAAACTTTTGAAAAATGTAATATTTCTAAACTTCTAGGCCTTCCAAAAATTAAAACTCTATTTTCACTGGGTCCGCTATCATCTAATAAATAATTTTCCCATACACCTTCAGACGGTGAGTAAACTTTGTATGAATCTGGTATCTCTAGTGTTATCAAATCATTCGGTGCATTTGGTGCTGCGTGTATTTCAATTCGTTTTCTTCGAACTGTTTTTTTAATGCTGA
>NC_042493.1:7271717-7272900 GCF_005508785.2 Acyrthosiphon pisum | reverse complement strand
GGAAAAATTAAAAAAACTACAACTATAAATTACAGAAAAAAAAAATGCAAACAAAAGAAAATTTAAAATATATATATATATATATACTAATGTTTCAATGTTTTCATAGAGTATAGATTATATATTCTTTTAACTTGAAAAAATAATAAAATACCTGATTTATATTTATATTTTTTCACAAATATCGCTAAACAAAAAAATTAACTGTATAAAAAGTGAATTATATTGTACAGTGTATTCAAATAATCAATCACTGATATTATCTCAGTTTTATATATTTTGAAAATATAAAAAACAGTAACTATACTATGAAGTTAACAATGAAAACACAAGTACTAAAAGAAAATAGTCAAAGAACTGATTATTATTACCGATAATTATGAAGTACATAAAATTAATTTATAAATATATAGGAAAATATATATTAAATATAAAAATTGACTAAACTGTGTACAAATCATGAGAAAAAAAAACAATCAATAATTATAAATTATTATAAATTAATGGTTAGCTAGACTTTACAAAATCATAATAATAAAAACGTACAAAGATTAGCTAAAAACAGAATAATATTATTATACAAACGAATGTATAAGAAGTTGCCTATAGAGGCCCCCCTTAATAAAAAAAAAAAAATATTAAATAAAATATTAATATGACATAATAATATTATTAATAAAGAAAAAAAGTATATATGTATAATTATAATTGAAATAGAGTTGTTTCATATGATGTTAGAAAAATGTAATACATTACCCCCTTATATATTTTATCTTTACAGTTGTATTATGGGAAGGATGAGGAAAACTATTTCAAACTGTCAACTATCAAAATCAATAGTTTCAAACCGTCAATCATCAGAATCAATAGAATTAATTGAAATTGAAAGATTTAAAAAATGTTCTAAGACATTTATGATTAACCCTTTCACTACCACTGTCCATTTCAATGGACATGCATTTACATTCATTACTGCACATCAACATTTGATTACAATGACGTTATTTTACATTTTAATTGTTCGCTAAATTGTATAGATTAAGATAACCGTCTATAATTTACCTTTAAATGATAAGGTTTTTGTAAATTAATAATTAACAATAGAAAATTTGAAACAGATGGTTATGCGTAAAAGTACGCAACATTTTTCTATTTTTTCTTTATTTATACTATTGTTGGCTAC
>NC_042493.1:7269509-7270245 GCF_005508785.2 Acyrthosiphon pisum | reverse complement strand
GGATTTATCATAACGTGTTGATTTAGGACGGTTATTTAAAACATTTTCAAATGGTAAATTTAATTCGTTATCATCATCTTCACTAGTGCATGAGGTTTCTGATTTATTTTCTAGTACAGTTGACTGTGTGTTACATATTTCATTTTGTTTTGCATGTGTACTCAATGGTTCAATTATTGGTTTAAATGCCTCACGGAAATAGTTTTCAGAATCTATAACACCACGTTTCATTTCCATTATTTTTCGTTTAATATTTTTTTTTGATGTTATGATGTAAAATAATAATCAAGTGCTATAATAATCGGAGAGCTAGTTAATTATTTAATA
Source organism: Acyrthosiphon pisum (assembly GCF_005508785.2). NCBI lineage: Eukaryota > Metazoa > Arthropoda > Insecta > Hemiptera > Aphididae > Acyrthosiphon > Acyrthosiphon pisum. The sequence goes on along the minus strand of NC_042493.1, from coordinate 7,269,918 downwards.
AATAGTTAATTTCATATAATACCCAAACCTACCTATATAAGTTATATCAAATTGTATATAGTCATATAATTATATAATTTAGTTTTCAGACTTTAATTAAATACATAAAGTTCTATTTTGTTTATTAATATTGTATTATTTAGAATATGTAGTAGTATTTATATGCTACACTAAGTTTATATAAATGACTCACCTAAAATTTGTAATATATTAAGTACCTACTACATTGTATGTTATATAATATTTAACGATTTATTTAGGTGCGTTGTTCAATAAAGCATATTATTAAAGCAATAGTTGTGGATGTCAATTAAATATTGTTATTTATCAATTGTCAATTTATTAATTTTATGCTCATGTTAAGCCTACCTATAGTATACATTGTGAGGATTTGATAATTTTGGGGATC
>NC_042493.1:7266726-7269409 GCF_005508785.2 Acyrthosiphon pisum | reverse complement strand
GTGAACTTTCATCTCTCATAATTATTAATAATGTACCTATCATATATTGATATGTATTAATAATATATTGTGGCTTACGGTAAATTATTTTTTTATTTCGATTAAAAATAACTTATGAGGAATCTTATATAACATTTTCAAGTTTTTTTCGGGACGTTATCAATCTTCCCATTAAGATAGGTATCCATTATAATATTATTTACCTACAACAGATTTCTGTTAAGTCAGGCTTTACTATATATATATGTATATATGTATATATTATTTAATTGGAATTTTCACCAAAATAAAATTATATCTTTACAATTATATTGTATACATTTTTCATAACACTGTACATACAAATAAAAAAATATATTTAATATTACTTAACGACAAATTATATTTTTTTGGAGGAGAAAAAAAGTATAATTATAATATAATAATGGGTTGCCATGCAAAATATGTCACCCTGATTTTTCTCATTACAATATTTAGAGACTCTTTAAATATTTAAATAGTTTGATCGTCCAGTCATTAATCACAAACAAGTGTCTTGATTATCTTAAACATTCATAAGTTTAATTAATTATGGATATTTTCCATGGTAATTTTTATAAAACGTCACGGTGTATATCCAGCGTTCTAAATGGCAAGGGGTATGACTAAAAACTCAATTAATATTAACATATTGCAAGCTAACTTTAATTATTAGCAGAGTACTTTAACGTAAATTATATCCAAACTTTCAGAGTGGGTTTTTTTTTATACTTGGCATTTTGTTATACGGATTTTTAGTGTTTTTGTTGGCATTAGAATAACAAGTAATAACTATGTTCTTAAAATATAATTTGAAGTTTTTGTCCACATTTTCAGAGATTAAGAAAGATAAAATATTTTTGATAAGATACAAGCAATAAATTTAATTTAGTACCTATTCACCTGTATGGTTTTGAGTATACGATAAAACACTAAACACACCAACGCGTCATGAACAAGTTATCGGAATTTGGAATAATAATAAAATTTGCAGTAGTAAATATAGTAAATACAAAGAGTGAAGAAAGTACTCATAATTATATTGAAGATCATATTTCATATTAGTCGAATTATAATAGACAGATGTAGTATGCATGTAGTATACATGTGGTATGCATAATCGAGCATAATGCATATAATAATAAAAAACAATAATATAATATATTTTATACTTGATATCACCAGATAGGTTCCGGGTACGTATTGTTTATTGTATTTATATTTATATTTTATTTATATCGTTACAAATTGTTTCCATCTAGTGCTTCTACTTCTGCATAGTCATAGGTATCTATATAAAGCTGCCATATGAAAATAGAGTAATTTACCACGATGGCACGATGTACGTACCTATATTTAAAATAAAGGATTAAAATATACACGGCAGTAATATACATTTAATGTTTCTAATATTAGGTAAGTATAATAATATGTTGAAATACCAATACAATATCATCATAGATTATTTTATTATTTCATAGGTTGTGTATTAAAATCTTAAGTTAATCATATATTTGTTACTAAATCTACTATAGGTATACTATAATATGTACAATACCTGCTAATATATTTCTACCTTTACGTCAAAGGCTATCAATGTGGTTATTAAGAAAAATATTTATGATTAAAAGTATTTTATTTTTACATTATTTTATTTTATTACAATGGGCTAAAGGAATATGATTATCGAATATGAATATCAATAAGATATATTACCTATGCATTGTTTGGCATTTCATATAATGATTAGATAAATCAAACAATGTTATAGATTTCAAAATGCAGTCTTGGTCATTACCTATATAAAATACCATGGTTGCACACATTACCGCAAACATATATTATAATATTGTATATAGCATTATAGTTGGTTTTATGAAATATCATATTAATATAAAGTGAAATTGTACATAATAGATTTGTGTACATTTTTAAAATACGCTTCAGTGGCTCACCAAAACTTTGATGCAAGTGTTTGGGGTCTTTTTTATGTGGTACCTATAATATATATATATACCTATATATACGTGATGTAATTTATAAAATATTCTGAGCACGATGACGGAATGAAGGGATTCGCATAATAATATTTTTGTTACACAGAGCGCTTCCGGTGAAACATATATTGCTTATTCGATCCATAAACTATATATATATATATATATATTAATTTATACACGGATAAATGTTTTTAATTTTACTATTAGAAACCCCAGTCTGCAACTGAACCCAAAATAATCGATATTATTAGAACAGTAATCTTTAAAAGTACATATGTATAATGAAACTGAAACCTATTCTTGAAATTTATTTTTGAGCTTTTCTTCTACCAAAGTCGAATTGCAACAGATATTCTTTAACAATTAATTGATTGGTTTCAATAAATTTTATATTTAATTCTATGTAATTACTATATTATACATATTTTATCAAGATATGATAGTTTGAAAATATTTTTATTTGAAATTAATATTAAACTACAGTTTAAACGAATGCAATCTTAATAACAGTCGACTGATCATAAAATTACATAGGTACCTACATACGTTACAATCATTATAATATGTATGTAACTTATTGTACGATCTTATCTTACGACTAAAATAAAAGTACACGTATATATACCTAAATAAAATTGAGTTATAGTCTTAGATAATCTACATAG
>NC_042493.1:7262466-7266626 GCF_005508785.2 Acyrthosiphon pisum | reverse complement strand
GTCCAAGGTCTCGCCGACGTGTTCTTCAACGAAGAACACATTGGTCCGTGCATGTCCAAAGTGGCGAAGGCCCTTGAACAGATGTGTAAGGCCTTGCAGCACGTCATCACGGAGCGAGATGACACAGCCACCAACCTGCGACAAAAGAAAAGAGACGCTACCACCAGCACATGCTCCTCCAACCTACCGACGAACATCAAGATTGACACGCACCCCGCAGCTCAACCACCAAGGATAGCGACATCCTCCAAAACCGCAAAAAACAACCCACCAGCAACCAAGGCAAGGGCAAGGGAAAAAAGCCCCCCAAAGGAAAACTGGACAACAGGACCCACTAAGGTAAGCCCCCTACACAGGCGAAGGCTGCACCGCCAGCAGAGCCAACAAAACCGTTAGAAAAGCACCAGACAGAGCCGGAAAAAGAGCCTTACACACTGGTCGAGAAGGTAACTAAGAAGTCACACGCCCCTAGACCTCAGCCTACCAGAAGAACCGTGCAGAGACCCGCAGCCGTTCTGGTCAAGGTCCCAGTTGGCCGGACCTACTCAGATAGGGATACTGAAATCGACTTCGAAGCCATGGGCACGCACGTAACGTCTATTAGGAAGACGTTAAAAGGCGACCTCCTGGTGGAACTGACCAAAGGGGCTAAGCGGCCACCTCAGTCATCCGCGGCAAACTGGTCGAGAAGATGGCTGGATCCGTAGTCACCAGGCTCCGACACACCGCCGAAGTGGAGATCACGGACCTCGATGAGGTGACTACTAAGGAGGAAGTCCTGGACTAGATCCGCAAGACTATACGCGACGAAGACCTCCCCTCTGCAGAGGAAATCAAGATAACCGGTCTATGTGCCACTCGGGAAGGACGCCAAATGGCCACCGCCACTGTCCCAATCTCCATTAGCAGAACCTTGACATCCATCCACGTCGGCTGGACGCAGTGCCACGTCCGCCCGCGCAGACCTGAGCCCGCTAGGTGTTACAGGTGTCACGGCTTCGCCCATTCGACACACCAGTGCACCGGCCCAGACCTCTCGACCGCCTGCAAGAGATGTGGCTTCACCAGTCACATCCAGGCCACCTGCACGAAGACCGAAGATCGCTGCGTGGCGTGCGACCGCATGAAATTATCACGTGTACCACATAAGCCTGGATCAGGGGCATGTGCGGCCCGAAGGAAAGCCATCTCTGAGCTACACACCTCCGCTCCAAGATGAATATCAACTTCCTGCAGATAAACCTTCAACGTAGCTCCACGGCTCAGGGCCTAGCATCACAGACCGCTGCTGAAATCGGGGCCCAGGTCCTTCTGTTCTCCGAGCAAAACTGGAGTCCGGCTCGCGACGACCGATGGGTAGTCAGCACGGATGGCACCTGCGCAGTCATCTTGACACCCATGGCCGACTTCGTAGCAGAAACCTCCGGGTCGGGCCGCGGATTCACCTGGATGCAGACGAGAGGCGTAAGGATCTACAGCTGCTACATCTCGAGAAACGACTCGGACGCTAATTTCTCAACCTTCCTCGGTGATGTCGAGCAGTCGGCCCGGTCCGCCGATCCAAGCTGTACCCTCATTCTAGGAGGCGATTTCAACGCCTGGTCACAAGAGTGGGGCTCGGCGCGGAACGATCCAAGAGGTGACCAACTGGCTGATCTGGCAGCAAGCTTGGACCTCCTCGTCGCCAACTCGGGGACCACTCCTACCTACAGAAGAGTAAACTCTGAGACCATCAGAGATGTCACCTTCTACCGCACCCGACCACCCTCCGCTCATCGAGGCTAGAAGGTGTTGGACGAAGTCGAGTTGGTTAGCGACCACCGCTACATAGGCTACTCTCTGGACAGTAACACTGCAATCGAAGAACCTCCAGATCATCTCAGGGGATGGTCCTACAGACGCCTTGACATCGAAGCACTGGTGTCACACCTGGCCGAAGCACCCCTGCCTCCAAATGACGTAATCATCTCGGCCAACGAGGTCACTAGTTAACTACCTCGCATCTGCCTGCAACTCATGTATGCCACCAAGGGCAGCTCCTCCGGCTGGCAGAAGACACGTCCACTGGTGGAACCAAGATATAAAGCAAATCCGCGAAGATTATGGAAAAGCGCTCAGAAAATACCAGAGGGTCGGTCGCAGGCATGACCCACCCGGACAGTTGGAACTCTTCCGGCTCGCCTCCAAGGCGAAGAGGAAGGAACTTCAAAAAAAACAGAGGACGCGATCAAGCGACTACTGGAGACGGCTCACGGCGCGGCCCAGGGGGCTGTACGAAATCGGGACCTGTGCGTGACCGTCTCTTTAGACGTCAGGAACGCCTTCAACACTGCGCCATGGAGAAGGATAGACGCCGCACTCTGCGAAAAAAAGGTCCCTTCGTACCTCATTCGGCTCATCAGGTCCTATCTCCAAGACCGGTCCATACTGGTAGGCCAGACGCTCCTCCGGCGAAGCACCACGTGCGGCGTTCCCCAGGGCTCGGTCCTCGGACCAGCACTGTGGAAAATCTTCTACGACGAGCTTCTTGAGTTGAAAATGCCTCAGGGCGTACAACTAGTGGCGTTCGCGGACGACGTTTGCGTCCTCGGCATCTCGCGGAACGGTGAGTCTGCCTCGACGCTCATGAACCCCGTCCTCGAGGCGGTGGCCGAGTGGATGAACATTAATGGCCTCCAACTAGCTCCGGCCAAAACCGAAGCAATAGTTCTCACCAGAAAAAATGTGTACAACGACCCTGAGCTCATCGTCGAAGGTCATGCGATCCCGGTCGAACAGTCCACGCGATACCTCGGCGTTGAGCTCGACACTCGTCTATTGTTCACCAAGCACGTCCAACAGGCGTCGTCGAAAGCATTCAAATCAGCGCTCGCCATAGCGAGACTGATGCCTAACGTCGGAGGACCGTCGCAGTGCAAGAGAGCTCTCTTGGGAACAGTCGCCAACAGCAAAATGCTGTACGCTGCTTCAACCTGGGCCACCCAAGGCACTAAAACGGCGAAGAACCGAAATGAGATGGCGAGGGCTCGGCGAACCGTCGCGATCCGCACCATACGAGCATACTGCACTATCTCTGCTGACGGGTCTTCTCTGCTCGCGACCATGGTTCCAGCCGATATCGTAGCCAACGAGAGGGCCAGGATGCGCCAGCGCCTCGACGATCAGGATGAGATTACGCCCAAAAGTGGCATAAAGAGACAGGAAAGAGCCATCAGCATCACAGCGTGGCAGGCAAGATGGGACCGTCCGCCAAACGCCAGATGGACACACAGACTTCTCCCTGACGTGGGTCGCTGGCTGTCCAAGCCACCTCTAAGTCTGACGTATCACCTGACTCAGGTTCTGTCTGGGCACGGGTGCTTCAGGAGCTATCTGCACGATAAGGATCGGGCCGTCGACAGCTATTGCTACTATTGCATGGACCCAGACGACACGGTTAAACACACGGTGTTCGCATGTCCGAGATGGCTCGATGACCGTGCTCGCATGACCGAGATACTCAGAAGACCCCCAAATGCAGCTGACGTCCAGGAAATCCTGTGCAGACCCTCGCTGGTTGACCTGCCGGAAGAAACCATCGCCAGACAACGTTTGCTGCTCCAATCAAGGACAAATCGAAACGAGCTGATCGCCATGATTGAATCAATCATGTCGACAAAGGAAGACGACGAACGAGAAGACCAGGCCTACCACAGAGCAGCAACAAACATGCGAAGAGCGCGGCAAGGGCCACAAGGGACCACGATAAAGAACGGTCAGTCTCACCCTCGAGTCGCAACAGCGAAACGTCGGAGGTGTCACCGACCATGTTCTTCATCCCCCACTTGTGACACCACGGGAGGGATCTAGACCATACCGGAAGCGGAGGACATCCGATTACGTGACTCCAGAGCGGCGGACTACGGTCGGCTCGTGAAAAGGAGCTAAGAACGAGTCAAACAGGGCGGCGGACTCCTGCCAACACGAATCACCGAACATAAAATAAAATGTATATTTGTAAAAAAAAAAAAAAAACGTCATGATCATTGTGAGGGGGTTACGAGGGATTTGTCCCGCCTAACCATCATTTTAGCCATCGGCCGGTGTGTTGTTTATCAATAAACGATGGCGGCGCCGCGGCGGTTATGCGAAAGCAATTCCCGCGACGTCGTCGGTTATAA
>NC_042493.1:7253996-7262366 GCF_005508785.2 Acyrthosiphon pisum | reverse complement strand
ACTGGAAAAAAAAAAAAAAAAAAGGTACTATTACTACTAAAACGTATAGGTTCACTAAGACTGGATTATGAACAATTTTAATTTTCGGGTGACGCCTGGGCAGTTTGGACAGTTTCATTTATCTGATTATGGTTTTATTTATATTGACGAATAATCGCAAGATCATTATATATAATAGATGAGATTTAAATGTATAAATATGCTTGAACTATAAATATATAAACGTATCTACTCCATTAGTTAGATCATAAGGAGTGCATATTTTGTTTCTATGAAACAAACCCACGTCACTTATTTCTATCTATCATCGATGGTAGGAGGAGTGGAATAACTACCTAGGTACCTACATAAAATGTGCAAAAACTATGTTATTTTTTTGTCATAATACATAAACTATATTAATCATTTGACACTGATATGACTGAAGTGGCAAGTCTTACTGAACATAATATTATACTTAAAAGGTATAGTGAATGTTCTAAAAAAGTGGGGTATCTATGGAGTGGGGGCATGGCGATTTTCAAAATAAAAACTGTATAAATTAACTAATTTTAAAAATTTAAAAAAAAAATATGTTTTTACCATAACTTACAAATTATGTTTAGCGTTTTTATTTGAAAATACCATCAAATTAAGCATGCAAAACACGCATTTTGAATAAAAAAAATCTGCTGGACTGCATTGATGCCAAACTTAAAGTTGTATACTTTTGGATTTAAAACGCGATATTGTTGAGTATATACCTACTCAAAAGTCACATTTATAAACTATACCTTTGATTGTTTAATTAATAATATTAATTACAATAATTGTTAATTAATGATTGTTGAGAGTATATTTTAAACTAAACTTGAATCTCATATGAACTCGAATAAGTTAATTATTAATTAATATAGAAATAAAAATATGTTCATTGTACTTTATATATCACTCAAAAATATTCCTACTCGCCACCCCTTTCAACAAACTTCAGATCCATCCCTGACCTAAAGTAATATTATATTTATGTGTAATTTGATATGAAATTTGCACCTGGGAATACCAAATTAAAATATTATCAAAACAAAACATGCATGTAGTAGTGTAAAACATCTATATGGTAATGCATGGATTATACTTATCAAGGGTTTTAATATTCAAACTGATAGCTATCCACTACAGCGGTAATATTACATAAATACACTAAAACATAATGTACCTATAATTATATATTTATATAATAACCATAATGGATTTGTATTGTATATTATTTTATGACTCTATAACCTATTCTACCCAATGGCGTATTTACGGGGGCGGACATGCGGACAAATCCAACCCCCATGGCTCTTTAAATACATGTCTATTATCATATTATAATTATTAAATCGTAGTCTGTAAGCTAAAATTCTTGTCATCCACCCCCTTCAAAAAATACTAAATACGCCACTGATTCTACCTAAAATTATATAATAACCATAATAATTTAATATAATATATATTATTTTATGACTATTGTTGAGTTAATATTAAGGACTAATAATACAAATCCATTAAATATTGTTATGCTATTGTGGGACTTTTTTATTAATCATTAAAAATAAAAAAATATAAAATTAACAAGGTGCGTGGGTTTTACTACAAAATTATTATATATTAATTGTAACGATTTTTTTTTTTCTAAATGTTTACAGGGTACATATATTATATCAGGGTTTAACTTGCAGAAAATAGAAGATAATAACTTTCCCAATATATAATTTTATGGAATATGTAAAGTTTCGGCTAGCTATAAAATATGTACAAAATAAAGTAGTTGGCTGCAATGTTGTGGAGCTTAATTTTATACGAACATGAGAAACACCAAATATCAACCAATTATCAGTACTAAATAATAATAAAAAATATTAAATTAGGTATTTTAGAACCTTAAATACAACATATTATTAACTATATATTATATTCTTTTCATTAGCAATTATAACAATTATTATACTCACTAACACATTCAAAAATTCTAAAGGACATTCATAACCGTATTGACAATTCCGTAAAATCTACTAATATAACAATTAGCGACGGTCGCCCACGGGTCAAATGATGTCGGCCACTGTGGTGCGCATGCCAAATCGACGTCGGCGTTCAACGTGTTAATTACTCAGGGTCACGTGTCACGATTTTTGTCACTAGTATTGTCCCATATTGTCATAAACCGTGTATCCAAGGAAACAGGGTATCTACACTGTGTCTCTAGCATTACCCTGTTGAAATATTTCAATTCTGTTTCCACCGTCAGTCAGTCAATATGACAATATACAAAAATAAATCCGCAACTATTATCAATGGCTTTTTATCCGTGGCTTTTTTGTTCGTGGATTTTTTGTCGGTGGCTTTTTCATCCGTTTACTGTTAGTTAGCCTACGACACCAACGAAATAGAGGTAGGTATCACATTATACGAGTACCTAACGGAAATTTAATTACATAGGTATACCAAATGATTATTTTATTCTTTTATGTTTAAAGTGTTGATGAGCGGAGTGGCGTGGTACGGGGTTACCCCTCGAAATATTTGTCCTATTCTCAGCTCATCTAAACTTTGAATATTTATAACTCATAAACTAATCGCCCCAAATTAGATTTTCTTGTATCAAAATACTAAGAAAAATATTCTGCTTTAGAATATAAACTTAAAACCTAATGTTGTCATTCAAAAAAGTAAAAAACTTAAAAAATTATAAGGATAAAAAATATTTATAAATATTGTAAAATATTGAAACTATGTAAACAAATATTTTAAAAAAAATGTATGCTTTTTGAACTAATGAGTGTTGTTTGATAAAAGAATCACCCAGTATAACTTATTTTTTACCAATCAGTTAACATTTTAAAAATTACTATTTCCCATTTTAGATTCTGAGTGAAACGATGAATGTATTGATTTTACAATGATTTTTTTTTTTTTGTGTGTTTGTACACGATAAGTAGACGAAATAATGATTCGAATTTCTACTTCAGGACCGTGTTTGAAGGAAAAGTTGTTAGTGCATTGGGGAGGTCAAAATTTAAAATTCCCAATAGTTTTCAAAAGTGCAAAAAAAAACAACATAATATTAACTAATGAAAAATGGGAATTTTATGCAAAATCGACTTGGTTTTTGGTGTGACTTTAAAACAAATTACCGTAGATACATGCAATTTTCACTGGTCGTTTATATTTGCATTTTCTATACATGATAAAATTATCAAAATATTTTGATTTGTTTGGAACTGTTTAGAGACATTTTCAGTTTCCAATTTTATTAGATTTTTTTCTCTATGAATGTCGATAAAACTTTTTACATTTTTTGGGTAAAAAGCTTGAAAAATTAATACATGGCTCCTACTATATTGTTACAATGACATTTGAAAACATTAAAAACACATAGGCACAATTTTTTCTTATACCTAATCAATTAAAGTTCGAATTTTAACAAAATATGTCAAATTTAAAATTTAATAATTATTTTTAGTTAAAAATGTATAAAATGTTCAACTTTTATAGTTAAGGATTAAACATTTAAAACAAGGTTCCACATAAATAGATTATATATAAATTACTTTATTCAAAATAATTTCATGAAATATAGGTAGGTACTTATAGTAATATCATAGGCTGACTGACCGTTTCGCTCAGAATCGTTTTTCTTATACAATGATATATTATATATCATTGAATTCAAATTTAACACCATCCATTACAGTGACCCACTTGTAACCTTCTGTACAACAGAGCGACACCCACTTGCCCAGTTTTTTAAATTTTTTTCTTAATTAATATAATTTATTGTATACACATTCCCGTACCTTTTTTAGAAGTTTCAATTCAAGCATGTCATTCCCTCTTAACGTATCTGTCGAGTATAATTTTATATTGCGTAGGTCTAGAATGAGAAGGATCTAAATTGTTTTTATGAAATTGTCAAGGAGAGAAATTTTAAGGTCTAAGTTCAATTATTTTACTCCTCGAACAACATTTTTTGAAAATTAAAGTTCTAAGGCATGCAGAAACTTGTACAGTTTAATTCACAACATTATAATAATAAATCACTGTATTGGTTGATATACAAATTAATAAAATACAAAATCATAAAATGTTTAGTTTGAAAAGGTTCTACAATATTAGAATATTTAAAACCATTAAATCCTAAAATAAAAATAAATATTTTTAATTAAAACCTTTTCATACTAACGTATCGTTAATAATTTGATTCCATTAACCAAGCGTTTTCAATTGTGTTTATAATTTAATGTTTGGCAATTTATATTCTTTTAATTTTTAAAGTTGTCAGTAATGATTGTATATTCATAAATGTTAGCTTAAAAGATGTGCCTTTGCATTCTAAAACCATTTTAGTTAAGAAGTGACTTTTGAAAATAATGCGAATTAGAACTTTTCATTCTAGACCTACGAATTTTTATAAAAGTATCATTATATTGTGCAGTAACAACAACATTTCTGTTATTCGTGATGTACTTAAGAGGACGCTACACCCGCATACGTTGTCTCCGTCTTACAAATGCACGACATGGCAAAAACTGTTTTGCGCGGGACAACTTTTCTAGCACCATATTTGTTATAGAGCTACCAAATTTTCACAACACGTAAAGGAGAAATTTATCTATGCAACAGCGTGCTCTTTTTTTTTAATAGCACAATCCAATAATTTTTTATAATCAAATAAAAAAAACGAAAAAAACAAAATGTTTAGAACCAAATAACTTTTATTGTATTTATGTTATCTAAAATATGGGCACGCTGTTGCATAGATCATTTTCCACCCTATGTGTTCAGAAATATTGGAGTCACTACTACAAACACAGAAAGATAAGAGTTTGTCCCGCGCAAAACAGTTTTTTGGGTATGTTGTACATATGTAAGACGGGAGACAACACATGCGAGTGTAGAGTTCTCTTAATCAAGCCATTTCAAGCGATATAAATATGTAATTATATGCGTATCGGGTATCGAAATATTGTTAAACAGTGGCGCGTCAAAAGGTCACTTGTATATACTATATAAGGCATACTGTAGGCACAACATTACTTATATGTACGTTATGCATTTATCAAAATGTTACTTATTACTAAAATAAGTGATGTCATTTTTTCCCAGACTCCAGATTGATCTACAAACATACCTTATCCTAAACTCAACAGTATCCAACGATGAGGCCCCAGAATTGACTATATCACACTACTTACATTATACATAACAGTGGTGACCAGAGATAAGAGTTACGATACCACCATCATTTAATGAAAAATAATAAGTAATACCTACCTATAATTGTAATAGTACCGAAACAATAAACGTTTTACAAGTTACAACTAAAATTGCAGGCATCTATGAATGGAGTAACCCATTGTACATAATATATGTAATTATTGTTTTTTATAAATTTTACAATGATAATGTTTGTGAAAATTGAATCACAAGTAACTTTTTTTGTTCCTTTTGTACCATTTATTTATTTATATAAATTTATCAATTCCCGAACCACTTAATCACATTTTTCCTGTTAAATATATATAATTATTTCCGAAAATAAATGGTTCGTAATAAAGGTTACAGATCAAGCATTCCAATCTTTCCAAATATATCAATATATTTTATAACACATGTCTATTAGGTACCTATTTATTCTTACTGCTGAACACGTATTAAACATTCTACATATAATTGTTTAAATCATAGGCAAAATGATGATCAAAACGTTCGGTTTTATTTTTTTTTTTCATCGTCTCTATCCAAAAACAATTTCATGCCAAGCTTGCCTCTTTTAAATTAATAATCGGCTTGATTTATAAAACATAAATAATTTTTTCGGTGATTACGTTAGTAGGCATATTATTTTATATTTGAGAAATCTTTGTAAATACAACTATTTATATATTACTCTTGGTAACTAAGTAGTTAATTCTGTTACCAAAAAATCTAAAAAAAATACATAAGCACAGTTTATTTTTATAGTAATTTTATGATCAAATTTGGACGAAATTACATATTATTAAAAAACTGTTTTAGTTATTTTGTTGTGATTGTATAATATTATTCGAGGGTACTTGAAAATTCTAAAGTATACCATTATATATCTATGATAGTACCACGATTTGTTGTTGATGTATAACGCGTTATAAGTACCTAATGGGCATTGTGATGTGATTAATTTGGGATTTATTATAGATAGGTACCTATGATTGGTCAATTTTTTTTTTAATACCATAGATAAGTATATAATATATCTTATACCTAGCCTGACATACCATCTCCGATCAGAGCGACATCCACTTACCCGCCTTTTTTAGAGGTTACAATTCAATTATGTCATTCCCTCTAAACGTATCCATAGATGAGGCCGCAGAATTGACTATATCACACTACTTACATAATAATATTATTATATGTAACAGTGGTGACCAGAGATCAGAGCCGCGTAACATAATATAATACAAAATAATAAGTCTATTATTATTATAGAACCTGAACATTTTACAAGTTACAAAGCGTGTCGCAGCCCGCAAGTGTCTATGAATAGATCCATGGCTTGCCACCCATTATATAGGTAATTTTCGTTTTTTATTCATTTTAAAATTATTTTTTTTTTGTGAAAATTGAATCACAGGAACTTTTTTGTGCCACTACTACCATTTATTTAAATATATAGATCAATTTATAATTACCGGAACAACTGAATCACATTTTTCCGGTTCAATATATTTATATAATTATTTCCGGGAATATTTAGAAGTTACAGATCAAGGATGAAAATCCTTCTAAATATATCAATTTATTTTAGAACGCATGCCTGTTACCTTTTTATTCGTATTGTTGAAATCGTATGAAACACTCTATAATTGCTAAAATCAAAGGAAAAATGTTAATCATAACGTTCGGACTTATTTTATTTTTCTCATCGTCTCAATCCGAAAGCCTTTTTAGGCCAAACTTGCCTGTGGTAAATTAATAATCGGCTTGATTAATTAAACATAACATATTTTTTTCTATTATTAATACTAATGTTCCAAATTTATATTTGTGGTTTCTTTGTAATTCCACTTATTACAGGGCGAATATCGCATAGTGTTTGATAAAGTATATTCGTGTGAAAAAACAAAAAACTATCCACTTCAATTCAATTGGTATTTAAATAAAAAGACATCAAGTATAACGGAGTTAAAAGGCAATACGACATTTTTGGTACCTTTCGATGATACTTTTACAGTAAGTACATGTTATACGTACAATGATTAATTGAAAAGTTGTATAATACACAGAAACTTTCGTGTTGTAATATCTTGTAGGCAAAAAATTGATATTGATAAATTTATTAAAAAGTATTTCTATTGATAAATCTATTAAATAGATCCTGCAATATATAATAGAATAAGTCCTGTTGATTCATAATCAACGAATTGCAGAAAATAACAAACTGCTTAATTTTAATTTCTCATCCAAGTTCATTATAATAATTATAATATGGAAGTTTCACTATAATACTATACCTAATAGTACTTGGTATGTACCTACCATAATATTACAAAAATATAGCTACTCCATTGGTTAGATCATAAGGAGACAAGGACTACAATATATTCTGCATTCATTAAAATTGCATTTAATAACACATATCACAACTAATTTGTATCTGCAATTTACTGGATTGACTGGAAATAATTAACGACATAAAATTTTAAGAACCTTTTTTTACCTCCGTGTAACTCAAAAATTATATAAATCATAATTATTGTGATTATAATTATCACGAAATAAGTGACTCAGGTTGCCGAATTCTGGTGAACAATATAATTTCATTATTATAGTTATGATATGTTAGTTAATAATTTTAATTTATAAATGAATTGTAAATTTTTGTAATTATCTAACCAAAGTACCTAATATAGTATTTATTTGTAGATCGATTATAGCATTGCGTCTTGGGGTTCAACTGGTGGATGGGTGCCAAATGCATATATTCTCAAGACAAAAAAGGCATGCAGTAATGTAAAACATCTCTTTGGAAATTCGTGGCTTACAATTATGGAGGGTTTCAACATTCCAACTGATAAATGTCCACTACCAGTGGTATTATACATAATCATTAAAAATGGTTATATAATTTTATAATTTTATTATTTTTACTTTTGTTTTAGTATAATTAAATTATATTATAATAATAACAATCATAATATTAAGAGTTGTTACGTAATCAACTGAGCTAAGTTTGTATCTGGCATTCGGAGATTGTATAGATAAATATACAATAGTAAACAATAGTAATAATATATAAAGTTTCTAATACAGTTAAAAAGTTTACTGAATTTTCTAGATATACAATAGTATTGATTAATT
>NC_042493.1:7246085-7253946 GCF_005508785.2 Acyrthosiphon pisum | reverse complement strand
TCCCATCGCAATACCAAACTTTTGAAAAATGTAATATTTCTAAACTTCTAGGCCTTCCAAAAATTAAAACTCTATTTTCACTGGGTCCGCTATCATCTAATAAATAATTTTCCCATACACCTTCAGACGGTGAGTAAACTTTGTATGAATCTGGTATCTCTAGTGTTATCAAATCATTCGGTGCATTTGGTGCTGCGTGTATTTCATTTCGTTTTCTTCGAACTGTTTTTTTAATGCTGAACCACGTTGAAGGGCTCCCTATATAGGTAGTTATAAAAAAATTAAACTCAGAAACTAAAATAAAAAAAAAAAATAGGGCAGTTTCTAATAAGTACCTTCCCACTGTGCATTTTAGGTTACAGAACATTGTTGCGATGTATGATATAAGTTACAATGCTAACATCGCACTTCGACGTTACCAAAACATCGTGTAAACGGTTTAGTTTTACAAATATTTTAAGTTTACATATAAACATCCCAGAAACGTTGACGTATCAACATATCTGAAACAAGTTGCTGTAACAGTACAACAACAGCGTAGTGATGTGATGGAAAAAGATTTATATTAATTCAATTATTATTTATAAATAGACAAATATAGTGGTATTTTTATATTAAATATAAATAGATAAAATAAATTTTGTTTTATCTATATCCCACGTTCGCCGCTAAAGCGCAGCTAGCTAACCCACCCACCGGCCATCAGCAGTGTTGGGAAATATCTAGATAAAAATGATTTATCTTTTATCTTATCTAGATAAAATTCTTCACGGTTATCTTTATCTTCATCTAGATAAAATTCTAGTTATCTATGAGTACTTATCTAGATAATTTATTTAAATGAACTAAAAAAAAATTTGAAAATTTAAAATATTTTTATTATTTTACTTTACATTTTTCTATTTTCCATCTATTACATAGAAAACACGTTTAGTAATATTCATTATAATACCATGATTTTAATATTTATTAATATTCATTGTTAGTCTAGAGTTTTACATTGTAAACAATGAGAAAACCCAAAAATAGAAATATGCAATGGGCATATGTAGTAGGTAAGATTGTAAGAACAACTAATAATAGCAAAAGCAAAAACATCCATCCCTAGAAGTGTATATACGAAGTATAAAAAGTAATTATTGTTTTAAACCGACAAAAACAAACCAACATTCATGGATATTAGACTCACAAGCATAATAATATTATAATAATTGTAATTTATAACAATTTAATATTTATAAAACCCTATTAGAATTCCCGGTATTTCAGTTATCGCTTAACCGATCTGTACGATCTCTGTCCTCTGCTTTAAAAAATTTTAAATTATGTATTTTTTTTTACCTGTTGACTCAAGTAGGTATCCTGAATATTTTCAAAATTAAACATGAAATTATCTCATATTTACAAGGCTGGGCATTAACGAGTTAAAAAGTTAAAGTTAAGTTAATAAGTTAATTTTATATTAACTTTTTAACATAACTAGTTAATTTTGCTTTTCATTAACTTAACTGTTAACTTACTAAATTTCTTTTTTAATTAACGTAAAATTAACGAGTTAATTTTTCATTTCAAGAAGTAAGTTAAGTTAATTTATTTTGTTTTTAATTTTATCATATTTCACTACTTAAGTATATTTCGTTTTCATGTCAAAAATATATTTACCGTGAATTGTTTTAAGTAAAAAATGTATATAATTCGAATTTAACTAATATGGAAACACTGTATAAAATATAAACACTATAGTCTATAATTTGGTTTTGGGTTGGAAAAAAATTAAGTATGTTAGCGCTGTATAAACAAATTAACTTTTTTTTAACTTAATAAAAAGTTAACAAAAAGCGTGTATTAACTTTTAACTTAACTGAGTTAACCTATAGTTAAATTAACTTTTAACTTTTAACTTTTTGTTATTGGTGCATATTAACTTAACTTAACTGAGTTAAAAAAAAATCATTAACTTGCCCAGCCTTGCAAATTTATCTAGATTAAATTTAGTATAATTATTTTTATCTGTATCTAGATAAAAATTATCACAGTCATATTTATCTTTATCTAGATAAATTATTAGTTATATATTCCCAACACTGGCCATCAGTCACCACACATAATATTTTGAACACTGCGTTTTTGAATTTTCTACTGTAATAGACGTGAAGCAATTATTATTGCAAACGGTTTTTCTGTGCGTTGAACATTTTTTTTTTGATTTTATAATTACTGTATAGTATTAATAGTATCTAAATATGTACGATGACTACACCAAGTTTAAAAAAGGTAAATGAAATAATATTGAAAATGTTATGTTTATAATAAATAGGTACCTACATAATATTATGTTACCTACATCCTATACATGCAATAAAATAAATATATTATATATTATTGAAACTTGAGAGTATTTTTTTTGGACATTTTTATCATAACCTATTATATTATGGTTTATTGTTTCATGAGCTACCTAATTAATAAATAATAATATATTGTGCATTGAAAAATATATGCAATATTTCATATTTGTGTCATGTTTAGGCCGTTGAAGGGTATGTTATCAAAAAATAGGTGGCCTCTAGCAGTAGCTGCGCTTGAATTACCTATTTATTTCATAGTTTAAATGGATTATGCTGGACGTACGTTGGTAGGTACCTAAATTTGCTATGTTTTTAAGGTGGTGACTACAAATACAGTTATTATAGTATACTGTATAGGTATACATGTTAAGTACTTTTTTGACATTAAATAGATCTCTAATTTTCTTTCTTCTGAGAAATGTACCTATTTAAGACACATAGATAGATAGGTACCATATCTACGCAATATCATTTGTATTTATAGTAGGTAGGTATTTAATATTTATGCTGACATGTTGTAAGAGACAATAGTTCTTAATATATATTGACGTAAGTATTGTACCTATTTAAAATAAACATTTTAGGTAAGTAATGTACTTAAATGTATGTTATTTTCACATAATAATATATTTTTTAATTTGTACAGAAGTACTTTGTTTTATAATATTTTCGTTTATAATAATACTCCCCTACCCCCGCTGCTTACTCCTTAATATATCATCCCTAAGCTTAATATTGTGAAAATGTTATTACCTAAATACGACAATTATACACGATAATTCCAATAGGTAGTCATGGTTAGGTAGGTTAAGGCGTATCCCAGTTAAGTAGGTTTATCAATAGTTCTTAGTTCATAGGGTTCGATACCGTTGACGGACTCATTATTTTTGCACTTTTTTCTCGTTTAACTACAATCGATTTCGTATTGATGTTGATTAATAACATCTATGTAACATCGACTAAATGTAAAATAGATGTTTCTAGACCGTTTTATTTATAACATCTCAGGGATGATGATAAGATGTTACAAAATATGTAATGTAAACGTCAATACAACTCGTATGAAACGTCATCAAATTTGGACAACGGCAGTTACCACAACATCGGCGCAATGTAAAAGTAACAATAAACGCAATGTTACAAGTTGATTTGAAACGTCTCTGAAACGTTTATGTGACCGAATATTGCACAGTGGGTTAGATGCTTCTGATAATCCAGAAATGCATTCGTTTATCACTGTAAACGTTGGTTCCATAGTTTCTCTAGCACGTTTTTTAATATTGCACACTGCGATATTTGCTTCAACTTTAGCAGCATCAGAGTCATGAGTATAAGTGTTTATACGCTTAAGAATAATTAAGTCTGTTTTACCAGTATGCACACGAGCTTTACATTCTCTTTTATATCTACATCGCCAAAACCGTTTTGAACCATCAGAGCTAAAAGCGTCAAATAAGGACATGAAACCGTCATCCACAAAAACTTCACCATCACGATTTGAGTTAATTAACGACATTTTACATGTATACCTATTTACACTTGTACACAATTTGTACACGACTAACACGATTATAAGTGTGTATTGTCGTGTATCGCCGTGTTTCGATAAATTGTGATAAACGGTTGTAATAACCAACAAGTTATATATTATATTGTTATTATAGACACCTATTAGCTAATACCTATTGCCAAAACGATAAAATTCAATCTATAGACTATAGGTAATATCTGCTATAAGGTTCGATATGATACGATACTATTAGTTATATTATGAACATATAATTTATAAACACCTATAAATAAACCAAAACTATTGATTTTTCAACTGATATTTTTTTTACGTCCAATTGTCCTCACGTCCAAACGGCCACGTCCAAATGGCTACGTCCATTTGTCCCTATTCGATAAACTGGATCTCTGGCATTTTGCCCGCAACAATGTATAATAATATATGTAGGTTTTTATTGCAGTAAACAATATACAGTCGACTCTCGATAATTCGAAATTGACGGGACTGTTGAAAAACTTCGAATTACCGAGAGTTCGAATTGTTGAGTAGTTCGAAATAACAAGAGGGCAAAAAAAAATTAGAATTACAGAGCTAAGAAAAAAAATTTGTTTTTTATTATTGTACATACATACATATTAATTATTTCAGTAAATTAAGTGATACAACATACATATTAGAGTTGTTTATTTTTAATTTTAGCATTTTTAATTATTTATTATTATTATAAAATGATTTTATTTTTGTCCTTCAAAAAGGAATGTCAAATGTCTTAGCCACTTCGGTTTTTTTGTCACCTCTTTCAACCACTTCAATCAATTGTTTTTTTTCCGAAATCGTCAAGGATTTTTTAGAATTAGACGCACTCATCACAAGAACTTTACTTTACAACTGACCAAACGAAACTAAAATAAAACTACATTCAGCTGACGGCTATCGACGACTCGGCGAGTTAAATTACGATTACCTAGAGAACATTAAGAAGTAAAACGATAAGGTTCTTACGATAATATTCTATAGTTATCGACAATAATAATCTAAATTTCTACACGATTGTATAGTAAATTATTAATAAAAAGATTATAAGAATACAGATAAAATACATTTGGTGAATATACTTCGAATTTCCGAGCATTTAATGAATGATACTTCGAATTGTCAAGTCTTAGTGGCCAGTTTTCCCAAAATTTAATTTCGAATTACCGAGAGTACTTAAATGCATTGTTTTTGTTCGAATTACGCGTGATTTTCAAGGAACCTAGTATTTATTTCGGATTACCGAAGGTTTCGAATTATCGAAGGTTTGAATTATTGAGAGTCGACTGTATTTAATAAATGTAAACACTTGTATTAAAGTATAAACGTGTGTAGATTAGGTATGAGTAAGGCTCGTCGCTCGTAAGTATAATATACATGGAGAACTACCGCAATACCTATTCAATGCGCGTAAACACTGAAATATGCACTAAAATTGAATAAAATATGCTCTTAAGTTTAAAAAAAATTGTGGGATTTTTATTTCAATTGAGCTATATCTAATTAAAAATAACATTTTTTTATACATTTAAAAATAAAACTTAAATAGGAAATGATAAATTATAAAACAATATAAATGCATATATTACTTTCTCGATCATAACAATTTACAGTTAAAGATGTTGATACATTTTCAAATGTAAATAACCGCTGGTTATCGGAAAACGTTAGTTTGTTACGAGTCAACTTCAATTTTCAGTTAAAGTGTGCACTAATATGAAATAATAACACATTTATTATAATATATAATATATATAATAGTGGCATATATAGCCAGGGTTTTTCTTTAGGGGGAGAGGGCTGATAATGTGTTTACACAGAATTGGTTTAACTAAGGTCCCCATAAGTTTAGCATGCTGATTCCGTGGTTTTATTTTAGGTTGCGGTTCCTGTAAGTCTATACAAATTTGTATTTTCAGTAACTTTCACAGACCATAGATATACCTTAGCACAACCCTCCTCATCACCCAGCTACTCAACTGATATATAATTCATAAGAATGTATAAATTATAAGTATAACTTAAATATCATAAAATAACATTAACATAAATGTAAATGTAAGACTTTTACATTTTATTTGAATAGTATTAATATAAATAATTTAGAAATATTCAAAATATTCAGCGGATTGATGGTCACGGAATAAACATCTAAACAATTTCGCCGGAGTCGAGAGCCAATTAACATGTAAACAAGTTTGGCAAAGTTGATACGCGACGCAACCGATAGATTTATTTTTTAAATGTAAAATGTCATTTCAGCGCAATAAATTGATATACGCCACAAAAATATACGGGTCTATATTTAGCCATTATCGGACCGCCACCAGAGTACCAGACACAAGACTAGACCAGGTAGTAACTGATAAGTAAGTAGCATAACGAAATAAATATTAAGAAATTATCACAGCAAACTTAATTCAGTTCAGTCTTTAGATCCAGTTTATATTTATATTTATTTTTAAGGTTTAAGGCTTCAACCGAATGGTTATTAGCGAGTTTTTACTGTAGATTACGGTTGGTTCGCAACACATGTATACGTAGTGATGATTTGTCACTAAAACCCAGGTGATCACACATCCTAGAACTAGTTGCACCGACTGATGCTCAGGGGCGTATTTAAGGGTGGCTAGGGGGGGGCTAAGCCCCCCCCCCCCAGTTGCTAGAATAGCCCCCCAACCAATTTTAGTTATACCAAAAAATGTATTTATATTCTGTAAATGTTAACTAATCTAATAACTTCAGTAACTCAGACAGTGTCTGGCCGTGATTTTTATCGAACACTTAACACTTGAAATGAGACACGTCTAGTTCAAACCTTTTGAATACCTAACTTCATTGTTGCATATTTACAATGTAAGTACTAGTTTTTTACATTTAATATATTTATGTTTAAAATAATAATATCATTATTTAATAACTGCATTTGTATTACTTAAAAAGTAATAATATTATAATTAGTATATGTATATATTTGTTTGATTAGGTTAAAAACTTGGCTTAAACGTTCAGATCGACCAAGTGTACTTATTCCTAATAATAATGAAGATGAACCAAATGATCCAGATAATGATGGTAACAAAATATGTTAAATTTTAATAATTCGTACTATAATTATATATTCTCTGATTAAGTCACCGTCACTTATCACATGAGTTAATTGTTTTATAATTATTTTATTTAGTTACGAGCAACAATGATAAAGACAGTCAACCACATCAAACTTTACTTGTGTCATTTCCAAAAAAACTATTTGGTAAGCAAAACCGTTCATTTTCATCAAAATACTACAAAGATTATACATGGATAGAATACAGTCAAAACAAAGATTTAGTCTTCTGTTTTTATTGCCGTAACTTTGGTACTGGCTCAAATTCTGAAAAAGTTTTCACTAAAAGTGGTTTTAAAGATTGGAAAAAAATTTCAGAAAAATTAAATAAGCATAGCAAGAGTTCATATTATCTTTTTAGTTTGGAAAAATACAAAAATTATCAAAATATTAAAAAAACTGGTAATGTACATGTACAAATGTCTAGCGCTTACAAAGAAGAAGTCGAAAAGAATCGTAAATACATGCTTATGATAATTGATGCAGTCTTATTTTTAGCACATCAGGGCTTAAGCTTCAGAGGTCATACTGAAAACAAAGAATCCCTTAATCAAGGTAATTTCAAAGAAATATGCTGTATGTTAGCAACTTATAATCCATAATTTGCTAGTAAAATGGAAACATCATATTTTAATTACACATGTCCTTTAATTCAAAATGATTTAATAAGTATAACAGCTGGCTTGGTGAGGTCACAAATAGTACAAGAAGTAACAGAATGTGGAATGTATGCTTTAATGTGCGATGAAGCCAAGTCATTCAAAGAAGAACAACTTACTATTTGTGTAAGATACACAAAACATATGGTGGTTCAAGACGGTTTTTGTCTTTTGTTTTATGGTCTACATCAAGATCTGCAGC
>NC_042493.1:7215970-7244414 GCF_005508785.2 Acyrthosiphon pisum | reverse complement strand
TCTATATTATAAATTGTGAATGTGTAAAACAAACAAATTTTAGTTTATTTAATTAAACTCATAAAAAAAAAATTGGTTTCTTTTAAAACATTTTGAACCTAAACATGCTATTTTTTAAAAAAAAACCCTATTTGTTAGGTATATATTTTTTTTTAAATTAAAACGAATATAAATTAGGTAGTTAAATTGTAAATATCTATATTTGTTCACAACATTTTATTATTTGAGAATTGGCATTTTCCAAGGTTATTTATTTAAGTATTTAATATTGATTACAACTAAAATATAATACCTAAGTGCTTCACCATTTTTGACAACATATGAGTAAGAAATATATGTTATAAAACATGGGAATTATTTATCATCATACATTATCTTTTTTTATTAGGTAGGTATTTGGCTATAACATGCTATAGGTAACTATGTAAATCGTATATATATTAGTCTTAAATTATGATAGAAATAAAACAAATACAATTACTATTGCCTTTTAAATATTTCCGGAAGTAGAAGATTTGAAAATTGTTTTCAGATATTTAATTGTAATGTTTTTATATTTTTGTACGATAAAAATTAATATTCTATTTTATTCACCAATATAGTATTATATGTACTGTAGACATAAAACATTATTCGTATTAAAATGAATCCGGTTGAAGGATATGGAGACGGTAGTTCGTTCCCTAGAAATAATTATCGCTACATTCATGATAATCAAGATATAAATAATATTATTGAATTCAGCCGACCTTCGTTCTGCATTAAATGTAAAGCTATGACCGGTCACAATACACCAGCTCGTTTAATAGTGATAAAAAATGGGCGTCCTGCAATGTCATCTTTTTGTTGGAAGTGTAGGTCAAGAAAGATGCGCCTCGTGTCGTACAAAATTTATTGGGCAAATACAGGAAGAAAGTTGCGTATTATTGTTTATGTATACGGATTTCATGTATAATGTATTTATAGGTATATGGTATTTACATAATTTTCAAATGTAGGATTATGTTTAAGAATGGAAGAAAAAAAAAGAAGAGTAAATATAAAAGACGTCTTTAAACAAATGAATGCTGTTAACAGAGAAAATTATGCCAAAACGGTGGAGTTCTAAGAAAAATTGAAACTCAAATATGCAATAAGCGTCTAAGTTCCTTGCAAGTACAATTTATTCTTTCCAACTTAATTCGTTAAAATTAACAAGGAACTATACTTAGATGTTTTATGCATTATGCTATATTTAAATATTATTAAAAATTATTTACTAAACCTACCTGTAATCTGTAAGTACCTAACTATATTTTACACCGAAAAGATAATTTACAACAATAACGTTGAAAAAAAACAAATATTTTACTATTAGGTACCTAAATTACAAGCTACAACAAAACATAATTTATACACTAATTCAAATTAAAATATATTGCAGGTGGATCATTAAAAATCTAATAACATTTTCTACTTAGATAGTTGTTTCTGGTAGAAAATTGGATCTAGTTGCCTGCAGCATTGGTACAATGCCACGGGTGGTTCCATTTTCCTCCAAAAACAAGATAGGTACCGTTTTCCTTCACTGTCCATTTTCCACCACAAAAAAAAGGTTGGTTTCCATTTTCCTCCACATTATTTTAGACTTAAATTATGTCTATTTTCCTCCAATATTTTAACCAGTGTTGTAGTATTACGTTCCGTGTTATAAAGATAGAGTAAGGTTAGAATCCAGGGCTTGCAAGCGTTATAATAACGTTATGATTATAACGTAATATTTGACAAAAAATGATTAACATTTGTAAACGTAATTTTAACGGAAAGCGATAATCAAAAATAATATTAAATACCGCAAAACAAAACATTAAGATAAACAAAATAATATTTTGAAAGTATATTATATATCATTAAAGAAAACATAACGCAGAACGTAATAATTTATATAAAATCACTGACCGAAAAATAACGCAAAACGAAATATTTGAAAATCTATTTATTTAAAAGGTCTATTGGTTTTGTAGAAACATTTATTTCATGTGACAATCTAAGAATTTATTATATATATTATATTTCGTATCCGGGCTATTACCTGCCTGAATTAGTTAATATTTTTTAAATTTTATTGGTAAAATATTTTATAGGTACTATTTTAAATAACGATAAACGCAAAACTTGGATAACGTTTTAATTGTAAATAACATAAGACATATTTTTTTTCAAATTCAAGCCCTGCTAGGATCACATACATTCTGGTATGGGCTATATCTATATCAGCTGTCGTTTAAGTCTAATAAAGAATATTTTTTATTTTTTTGATATGCATAAATTATTTATATTAACTATTTTACTATTTTATTTATTATTTATTGGAGGGAAATGGAAAGTGAAGGAAAATGGCTACTGCCCAATGTCACAATGGTACTTACCTACTTTGAGGGTCACCTATATTCTTATAAAATACTAGTAGGTTCTCAGCCATATAGTAGAATACCTACATTATAATATATACCGGTGATAACCGAATAATACATTTTTCAAAATTCAAAACAAAGCTATATAATAAAATCCATGATAACAAATCATGACTGGCACCGCTCGTTGGCTGCAATCAGTCACGCAACGTGACTGAAAGTATGTAACGTCGACTGAAACCGAACCTAAAAGAACCAGCTTTTCTAGAACCAGAACCTTTAAAATATTAAGAACCAGAACCAAACCAGAACACTCATTTTAAATTTGGAGAACCAGTACTAGAACCGATACTGATAAATTCAAAAAGTTCAAGTCCCTGGTTCGAAGTGGTAAAAACCTTGCCACACATACACTTGTTGCTACCGTTTCAACCATAACAACCTTACCATACCAACCGTACCAACCATAATCCCTACAATATAATATAATGGCCATAATTGCCGGGCTCAAGTTCAATAAAAAAAATGACTGCAAGAGTTTAAACATGCGTTTTCTGTTAAAATGAGATAGAGTTAATGACAATCTTTGTATGGAATAAGATAGGTCCAGTCTTGTAAAGAATACTTTTATTTTGTATTCGGAATACATATTCGAATAAATGAGAATTAAAGTATTCAGAATACGTATTCGAATAGTTCTTAAAAAATATATTCAGAATACATATTTGAATACTTTAAAAAGTATTCGAATACTATCAGAATATTTTTTTTCACAACTAGTTTTTGACAGTATTTGAATGATTGGTATTTAACATTTATTAATTAATAATTAAACATATAACGGAATCATAAGTTATTTATACATTTTGGCCATATATGATTTGGCCGATACAGGCCATACGGGATACAGCACATTGGTGTTTATAAAAATAATCATATCATGGGCCAATATTATATTTCGTTTAAAGAATAAAATTAATGTTCATGATTTATAATATGTCTTGCCACAAATTTAAAATTATTTTTCTGGATCGGAAAAAAGTATTTTTTTAATGAATAAAAAATACAAATAAAAGTATTCAAATACTTTTATTTGAATACATTTATTCGGTACTTTACAAGACTGGATAGGTCCATGTGCATGCCTGCAAGTCTTGTAAAAGTATTTAAGTACAGATGCCAAATACAGATATTTCTTTTTAAAAGTATCATTTAAAATACATCATGTATTGAATACTCAGCTTAAAAAGTTTTTAACTAAGTACCTACAAATACAGATTATATACTTCAAAAAAATATTTATAAAGAGATACTTCAAAATTCTAATCCATTTTTACAAAATTGTTTTTTTTTTCTTATAAATCTTCTGAACCAATTTTTCTCAGCATTTGTATGTTGTGCAACTAATTTTAATATTTATACCGTATAATTTTCATTGTTTACTTTATCAAGGTATTTCAATTTTCAGTTAGGTATAAGTCACATAACAAAAATATATATTATTACATGCAACTTTGATATTTTATTCTCATTTTTTTTCAGACGATTGAATTTTAAATATATATTATAATCTAAACAGAAAAAGTATTTGATTTTAAATACAGATAAGTACTTTCAGAAAGTATTTTAAATATTTTGTCTTAGTAATTGTTTCAAAAATATATTTTAAAATACGTATTTGAGTAGGTACTTGAAATGTATTTTAATACTTCTATCAAAAATGTTTACCTAGGTACTTACTTTAAAATAATGTATCATATTATTATATTATAATTTGTTTGCGGGTGACCAGTTTTTCGTTGCCGGACCGGCGAAGTGTTTCCTTGCTCGGTCTGGCCCACGAACGTGTGTGGTGACACGATTCAGGAGTAAAGTATAATATTATTCCCGACAGTGCAATCGCCAAACGTTTCGATAATTAATGCACTTATATGCACTCTCTCCCACAGTTCGAGTCATTAATTATCATACCACATGATAATGTATATAGACGCCAGTTGGCCATGACCGAGTGTTGCACGAGGGGACGGTGATTAATCGAATCGTTCGTGGTGCATGTATATTTCCCGCCGAAACGTCACCGCCAGACAGACGCCCTATGAGCTCGGATGAAAATTGAAATTTAAAATGTTTCAACGAAACAACTGTCGTGTGTCATACGCGTGGTCTTAGGGGTGGGCTGTGGGCACAGTGTGCTAACGCACCCCTAATCGCGGCTTTCATTTAGAATGTATTATTTTGATTTTGTTAATTTAAAATTGTAGCTTCTTATTATTATCTATAAATCTTTATCGACGTGTCAACATTAAAAATAAGAAAGTTTTACGCATAATTCTCAGTTATCATTTCGTGTTCAGTGCGGAAGGTCGTGTTTAAAAAAAAAAAATATTCTATGGACTAACGTCGACTGCAGTTCTTCATCATTTAACTTTTTGAGTTTCGGTTTGCAACTGGCAAAGCATGACACGTTGCCGATAACTGTTCTTACGAAAATCGTATGACCTTGCAGACATGCCTGGTCCGGGAGAAAAGTATTAGCAAATTTATACGATGGTATTTTGTGATTTGTCACTGTTGTCACACACAAGCAAAGATGGGCAAGTTAATGAAAATAAATAACTGTGGCAAGTTAAGATAATTCAATCAAATTGCCTTTAGTTAAGTTAAAAGTTAACAAAAAAAAATTAACTGGATAAGTTTAAAGTTGAGATAGAAAATAAACTTACCTTAACTCAGTTAAAAAAAAGTAAACTTTTTTCAAGTAACAATATTTTTAAGTCATAAACTGCCCTAGTATTTTGATTTACTCAAGCATTTATCAAGACGTGTAACACTGTGTAAAAAATTTAATTATTATAATATATATAATCAGAAAAAAAATGATCAAAATCAAAAAAGAGTCATCAAATCTCTATTGTACAATACATGTGTTAAAATTGTTATCGTTCAGTTAAGTTAATTTTAACACAATAAGTTAATAAGTTAAAAATAAAAATAATTAACTAGTTAAGTTAAAAAGTTAAAAATAAAAATAATTTAGTAGTTAAGTTAAAAAGTTAAAAAAAATGACTTTAACTTAACTTTTACTTTTCAACAAGTTAATGCCAACCTTTGGTGAAAAGTAAGGGAACATTAGTGTGTATAATCTAAGTCTAATCTAAAAATGTTATCACCCATATTACGAATGCATTGAGTAGTAAATTTATTGTTTTAAAATGGTGCCTTCGGTTCATGCAGGCAGTCTGTTTGAGGCATGTCAATGAATATTTCCGTTCCGATTTCCAAGTCACTCAAAACGTCATAAAAAATGATTTTGACGGACAATTCTATAGGACATATTTATAAGTCTGATAGTTTAAAATTTTGAAACGGATTTCATTCATCAACATGTTTTCTTTGTTTTAAGCGAAGTTATTTTCACAATCACATAATCTGTTTATGTCATAAAATATAATTATACAACAAATATAAAATGTGAAAATATAATTTTCACACCAAGTTCATTACCTAATCAGTTGTAAAAAACCAATATTAAAAATCACTTCGATTATACATTGTGAACTTGTTAATTAATTAAAATGAGTTTTCAAAATAAAAATCTGTCTGACCAAAGTCCTGCTGAACAATGAATAGGGCTTGTCGGGCGATCATTATAGGTCTAAATTCTACATTTTGGTGAAATGAGAAATTGCATGCATTACCGTTGTAACATAATTTTTGAACTACTATGCTTGAAATTTTCAAGTATGATACTAATAGTAGAAAATAAATATATCGAAATACTACAAACAACTATATACAAAATATTATATTCAATTCGATAATCAACCCTGAACCCTTCATTCCTTCTCCCACCTTAACAACGATATACCATCGGAAACGATAACCTAACAGCAGCAGATGTGCAACACTATCGCCGATAGTACCTATTGCACATCTGCTCAGTGCGTGTCCGAATCGTCACAAATTAAAATCGAATCGTTTGACAGCAATATATTACAACAGCTGCAGGCATGACGTTCGTACAAGTGCTCATGGACATCTGCACGAGTTGTGCCAGAGTATTTAGACACAACCAGTGGTGGACTAGCCCAGGGTGTTATGAACCAAGTTGCACCCCAGCCCCCCTCCCATATTGTTAATGATCCGGGCCCCGATTCCCACTTTTGGGCCCTTTCTTAAAATGTAACTCTTATTGTAATGTAGAACTCTTTCCTAATTTGAGTAAGTTAAATTTTGCACCCCTAAAAAATAATAGCCAGTCCACCCCTGGACACAACATGACTAAATTACAGGTCAGAAAAAATATTCAATATATGAACGCATTTTAAGGGGCCTTTCACTGTCCCTCGGTTAACTGGTTAGAACAAAAAAATGCCGAACAAGTTCCATCAGTAGGTACCCACGTCCTGCAATTATTGCGTGAAACAAAATCGATTATGATATAATATTTGGATTCTGAATTAAGTATTATTTGTATGATCTTACATTGCCTTTTTCAATTTTATTGTTATTAATTTATAGACTATTTTATAGAATATTGTAAAAATTAAAATATATTAATTATTACTAAAATTGTGATTTAAAATGAAATTTCAAAAATAATACAAATAGCTATCATGCATAATGCTGTTAAGTTGTTTAATCCTTCTTAAAATCGTATTCTATGTAATTTTTCTAATCATACTGATGGAACTCGAAAAAGTCTTTGGAGAACATAAATTTAATTTAAAGGGTTTGTATAGGCAATTTTGCTGTGAATACTTGTAGTCTTGTAAAGTATTCGAATAAATGTATTTAAATTAAGGTATTCGAATACTATTTAAAATACTTTTTCAAAAAAATATTCGAATAAGTATTCTGAATAATTTTTTTTTTGCATTTTTTTATTCATTAAAAATATTTTTTTCGGACTCAAAAAATAGTCCATATTGGTGACGAAATAAATGTTTCTATTAAAAATCGGGCACATTAAAAGTTATAAACAAAAGTTTATCTCTTTGTAATTTGAATGAAATATGATTAACCCGTATAAATTAACGAATTTCCAACCATTCCAAAATTGCAGACTAATATTAGCGGGAAAAAAATATTTTCTAATAGTATTCGAGTACTTTTTCAAGTATTCGAATACGTTTTCCGAATATAAAATAAAAGTATTCTTTACAAAACTGGAGTAATGGCTGTATTTGTGACTAGCGATCTAAATGATCAAATAACAATTAAATAATTAATATAATAAATTATAATCCGTCACAACGATGTTGCTTATTTGGTTGTCTAATTGATTTCCCTTTAATGAATTCCGGCCCTATAAATCGACACTCATTGTCAAATCGTAGACCACTTATATTTTGTATAATGTATAATAAATAATAATTAATAGGTAAATATTCTTAAATGGTACCAACTACCAACAAATCTTGTTAACTGAATTTTTTAGGTATTAACTAAACTACTCTTAGTCTTTTTATACTCTTTAGTCTCCATTTATCTATAATATTTTGTTCACACCGATGAGAATTTTCTAATGAGTATACTTATAATTTCCCGTTTTATTATAAGTAATTACAATATTCTCGTTGAAAATAATAATTATATTTTCAACAGAAAGTCTGTCCTTATACTCAATAATATCTATTATCACACCGATGAAAACTTTTTAATCACTGCTCGTTTACTATTATGCCTACTAGTGACATATTATTCATTTTGATATAAACCATAGTAAAATGAACCACCTAACCGGACATTTAAGACTCAACATTAGTCGATACGACATTTTGACCGTCCATTAATTTCTAATCTGAATAACAATTGCACAACCGCTTTTTTTATCGGTAGGTACCAAACGTTATTGATGGAGGAGATATTCATTCAATGTTAATGAATTATATTTTATTATTGATTTTGAAAACTTAACCTAATAAAATATAAAACGTTAAAAACTTGGTTTGAGCAATAAGATTACTCAGACCTACACCCATGACTTGCACTTAATTGAAATGCTGTTTTCTGTTACTTGCACATTTTTCGTGGATTTGTTTGGTTATTTCCAAAGAATGCTTGCAATCTCTAGACTGACAGTTGAAAACACACAAACAATCTTATTCTAGTCAGAGAATAAACCACAGTATAATATTTATTTTGGTTTTTGATACAATATTTTATTAAAAAAAAACAAAACAAAACAAAAAAACCAATGTAAAAATGTATGTTTTTTTTAATTTTCTAAAGCTACACATATTATTGTGTCCTCGAATAATAGTTCTATTTAAAAATCAGTTTAGATTGTTTAAGATAACAAAGAGGAAAACATAATTGAAAAAAACTCAACTAAAATAACATTTTGGATTTCTCCTTTCACACAACGTAATATTATAATAGTTGTTAGAAACAACAATTTGTACAAATGTCAACCTACAGCGGAATTAATTTTTCTAATTCTAAATTTAAAATTTAAAAAAAAAACATTCAATAATATCTTGAATTCTAAAAGCCGTTCATTTCGTATAGCAACAAACACGCAAATAAACATAATAATAATAAATTTATTTTAATATACTATAATAATAATAATTGTAGATAAACGCCTCCTTCGCTACAACACACGATTTATCAATGTTCGTTTTGTCAAACTGTATTTTATATTTATTATATAATATAATATATTATAGTAAAAGATAAATAACAAAATCAATATTTTTTGTACCTATATGGCCATTATTTTGTGCGAACTCTATCGATTAAAAGAAACACGCCATCTATATTATACATATTATTATAATATGCTCGAATAAATATACTGAGTAAATAGCTATCATTGTTATTTTTAAAATGTATTTTAATGTATAATAACACTGTTAAGACGAAAAAAGGGTGCGTGTTACGTTAGGCACCTTATTTAATAATATATAATTTTAAACCACTAAGGTGAGCAAAAGGTACAATGTGTGAAGGTAAATAGACCGACGTGCAATGTGTCCGACAAGTGCAACAAAATCACAAAATCGATCAAATTTACACGGCGCCGTTGACCAAACATTTTTTTTTTTAAATAGTTACAATAATGGATAAAACGAATACTTAAATCTATGGTTCAAAGAATCGCGGTCGATACCGAATAGAATAAAAACGAAGAATTAAAATTCAAAAATTATATAGACTGCAATATTTATAATAGTTTCCCAACATCCCGCGCAGGCACGACCACGGATTAAACTGCTTCGCAAATTATTTCCGTCTCGTCTTCGATCACTCCATCGCCATGTTCGCAGATTTATTGGGTAGGTACATTATAATATATCATTATGTTAATAATGGTTTACAAGATCTCGCTGAAATCCTTGTGCAGAGAGATGGTGTACTCGACGATGGCCAAGGTCCGTTTGTCTTCCGGTGACCTGCATGACCCCTGTAAATTAAAATATATTTTATAAATAATAATATTATAATATATTTATAGGCCAGACATTATATAGGTAACATATGCTATTTTCAAGATTTTAATCAATTAGTTTTAAAAATATGAAATATTATAACATGAATTGTTTAAAATTTTAAATACCTACTTCTTTAATAGGTATATCAATTAAAAAATTGTTTTTGAATACCTAATTAGATTATAATTTTCAATGATATTTTTCATATTTTTAGTGCATTGAGATAATACAACGCTATATGTGCATGTAGGTATAATTTGTACGTTTTTTATGCTTAGACTATAATAAACAACAATTTTTTTAATTCCTTATTACCTGTATTCTTTGTAAAAATAATATTATAGACAACAAAATAGTCATTTTCCCTGGCCACTACTCACACACACAATATTTATATTGTGCTATCGTTGTATACAGTTTTAATGTACCTAAATATTTTTGTATACACCGACATCATGCATCAACATAGATGTGAGATGCGAGTAAATTACCTTCAACTTTTCGTACGACCACGGCTTGTACCGGACGATTACGGTGACCGATTCCGAGTCTTCAGAAACTGAATACTTGTCGGTCTGCCAATCGTATGATGTTTCTGACGGATTCCGCCGAGTGCCGTTCAGCGCCCACAGACTGGTGTACGGGTCCGACGGACAAGTCGTCGACACGGACATGCTGGTCGGACAACTGTTCAGGCTGCCTTTGCTTATGCTGAAACGCAACAAACGGTACAAACTGTTATTGATAATGTTACTATTATTGCCATTATTCGTTAGTGATATATAGGGGTCGGATTTATATTCTTTTAAATTGCCAAAATAAGATGCTAATATTCTCTTTAAAAGTTGAAAATATTCTTCCAATATTCTTTAAAAATCATAATAAAATATGCTTTTTTTATTAAAATATTCTCTTGAACTAAAAATATGCATTTATATGCAAAATAATTAAACACATAATACGAAAAAAACTGATATAAATAGATACATAATATGCAAATAATACAAAAACCTGATATAAATAGGTGCATAAAAAAAATACTAGATGTTAAGAAAAGTTTGATTAAATTATTGATAATAATATTTAATATTCAATTATTTAAAATTTTTAACTACGCAAATTTTTGAAAACAGTTGACAACTATATTTTGTTTCATGTACGCTGGAGTTATATTAGTACGACGGTCGGTTAAAATGTTTTTATATTATGTGCTAAAAGAACGTACGACTTCAACTGAAATCACAGGAGCATATTGCAAATCAGTTATCATAGCCACCTATGATTACCTAATTGCCACTTTGAGTTTACTATTCAAGATTCTGAGAGGAGCAATGAATCTATTGATTTTACAATGTTGTGTGTTTTTTTTATATTTTAATTTTTGTGTCTGTGTATACCTACGATTAGTATTCGAAATAATGCTTCGATTTACAACTTCAGTATCTTGTTCAACGGGACAGTTTTCCAGCCCTGGTTTTTTGACAAAATCGATTTTTACTTTTGGTGTTACAAATGATCGCAAATACATAAAATTTTCACTGAAAGTTAATATAAGCCTTTTCTTTACATGAAAACATTTAAAAAATATTTTGACTTGTTTTGAGCCGTTTACAGAAATACTCAGTTTCCAATTTTTTTAGGTTCTTTTTCTATTAATGTCATTAAAACTTTATTTGTTGTGTAAAAATGCTTGTAATATATTTAATACAAAACTCCTACTTTATTGTTACTATGAGATTTAAAAAATATTAAAAGTTATTAGTCACAGTTTTTTTTTATAACCATTTAAAGTTCAAACCTTAAAAAAATACGGAAAAATCACGAAAATTAGCAAATTATTTTGAGTTAAGCATTCATAATTTTTTTTGTTTTTTAAATCTAAGATTTTAAAATGTAATACAAGATTATTCTTAAGTTTGTCTACCTTTATCAAGAAAAAAAATCTCCACAAGCAAATCAAATTAAATTTTTATGAACGATTGAAGTTCATATTTTTACAATATTGAATATTCATTCGATTTCTCGTGTAGCGATTTTGTTATTTTGTTGTAATTCTAAAAGGAATAACAGTAGATACATAAAAATTTCACTAAATATTTATATTTTTATTTTCTATACACCATTCAATTTTTAAAATATTTTGACTCTTTTTGAGCTGTTTACGGGCATTGTTAGTTTTAAATTATTTTGGGTTTTTTCTATAATTGTCAATAAAGATTTATTTTTTGGGTAAAAAGCGTGAAAATGTAATACAAAGGTTCCTGATATATTGCTTAAATGGTAGTTGAAAAATATTAAAAATATATAGGCACAATTTTTTTTATAAGCATTTAAGGTTGGAATTTTTACAAAATTTATCAAATTTAAAATTTAATAATTATTTTATAGGTAGTTAAAAATTTATAAAATGTTCAACTTTTATAGCTAAGTATTGAAAATTTAAATCAAGATTCCACATAAATAGGTAAATATTATATAAATCACTTTCTTCACAATAAATCATCAAATATACTTAGTATTATCATAGACTGACTGTCTGTCTTCGCTCAGAAACATTTTTCTTATACAATGATATTATATCATTGAACTCAAATTTAATACCGTCCATTATACAGTGACCCACCCCAAACCTACTGTACAGCAGATCGACATCCACTTATTTAAGTTAGAAGATTCTTTTTGCAGATAGGTACCTATGAAAAATACTGTAACATTCGACCATAACGCTAAACAGCTGTTTTTTATAAAATATATTATATAATTAAAAAAAGAAAACAAGTTCCAACGAATGATCTGTAAAAACAGATCACAGCTAATAAATCGGTGCAACAAATACCAAAATATAGCAATAGGTACCAAGAATAAAATGGAAATATCTGATCACATTGTTGCCAGAATAGGGGAAAATCATTAGTTTGGCTATATACTATGGTGGCGATAAAATGTAATATAAAATGATCATGAGTGGGAATTTCATCGTAAATTTTACATCGCCAGCTGACTGGGAGACACTCAAGAATTTGTTACAGGAAACGTTCAGTTTGCATATTATGAATAATGATCCAACAACACCAACTACGAAATCGGTTACCATAATAATCGACGCTTTCATTACAAGGAGTCTCATTAATATTCAATAAAAAACCACATAAGTATCTTATCTTAATAATTATCATAAGCTAATAATAACTATGGGCGCCAATTGGGCCAACTAAAAATCAATTAATGGAAATCGAAACAATAGGTATAAATTTTAATTTTAATTAACATACCTATTAATATTCTAAATATACAGTACACTGTTATTGTATATTGAACAAGTTATTGTTCTAACATATCAAATTGAAATTGTGTTTTTCTTGATACAAATTAATATTCAATGAATAATAGTAATATGTTTCTCTAAACATTTCAATATTCCTTTTTTTCATGATAAAACTGCGTAAGAAGTTTCACTTCACATTCGTGTAGTGTGTAGGTATTCCTGACACCACACTTTTATTTTTTTTTTATACCATTTAAAGAGTATCCTGTAGCGAATGGCAATACAACATTTATATTTTCATTTAAAATCATTATCCCTTTGCCAGCGAATTGAACTAGTAGTTTTTGAATTACATATTATTTAACATTTCAATAGATCACAATAATTGTGTCTTATGGTCATTCCTATACTATGTAATTTTACTTTATGAATATAAATTATGCATAACTATTATTTTTTGTTTGGCACTTTGCTGTTGCTATACAATAACAACACATTTGTTAGGAGTGAAAGCTACCTGTCGTACGTAAATATAAAAATAAAATATTAACAGTGATTGGGAGTGTAGGTATATGAGTATATGAGTAATATTTTATTAACTGCCATAATATTGGAGTTTATTATCAATATAAATATTGTTTTTGAGATGCAGTCACGTAATTGCAGTTTACTTAGCCGTAAATATAATATAATATATGGGAAGACCAATGAGGTGTTTTTTGTTTTCCATAAGCCTAAACAGAAAAACGGGAAGTAATATATACCATACGGACTACTGGCCACGGTATATAGGTACGTATAATTCGGATTTAATGACGTACGAGTGTACAACGTATAAAAAAAAACAAGTAATATAATTTATATTTTGTACTGCACTTGCCGATAAGATACGCTTATAAAATAGTCGGTAAGTTGTTTGGTGACCGGAAGTTGGAACCCGTACACGAACAGCGACTTGTCGCTACATTGTTGGAGAAGTTCCGACCGGCCACATTCGTCCGTCATGTTGGCTTCCGTCGTAAAGTTGCTGTAACTGCCATACACGCCGATCGTTACGTCCTTGTACACGATGTCTAAACAATAATGTGTAAATTTTGATGGATTAAAAGTTAAAACGGTCCGGTCGGGGAAAAGGCCGTGCTGTGGTGTTTGCCATTACAACATCACGCCAAAATGTTTCCTTTCCCATCGCCATTCACCAGTGGCTTCTGCAGGGGGATGTTAGGGGTTATACCCGCCCCTGGACCGATAAATCCCGTTATTTGTGTCTTTGATATTACCACCAACCACAATTCATTTAAATGTATTGTTAGTTATAACATCCCCTCCAATGAAAATTCCCGGGAACACCACTGCCATCCATGATGTCTTTTCGAAAAAAAATTAACACAGGATTCACGTTAATAACCATAATATTACGACAGCAATATTACTTCGATCCCTAAGTGCTGGAATATAAATAATTATATTTGTAACTATGTTATTTGAATGCTATTCAACAATGACATCAACATACAAGTTTAAACTACAAAGTCTTGGATTGGTCGTGAGTGCAATGGCGTTTATTTTATGGATGGGAAGGGTTGTCCTCCTGAATTCCTCATAAATTTCAAAAAAATTAAAATCATTCAATGTCATTTCCCATGACTTAATAAAATATTTCTATTTATACTGCAAAAGTGCAGGGAAAACTAATTTAATTAACACGTTACTTTAAGTGCCTCATCGGTAAAACATTATTCAAACAAAGCTCCCTCCCCTAAGGGTTAGCGTTGTCAAAAAATCCCTTAGAAAGTTGGTCGAACTACGCCACTGCGACTGCTAATTAGTACTTATAGGCAGGGTGGTAGTCTTACTAACTATTTGAATTAATGAGAATAATGGTGTATTCTTAATAAATTGATAATAAAACGTAATTGTGTTAGATAACAAAAATATACGTACCAATTACACGGTCGATTTTGACGATAAAACTAATGAACTCTTCGTCATTTTTGCTCTCTTCCTTTTTTTTATCGGTGATTTTATTAATTTTCGTTTTGATCTTGTCGTACTATAATCAACAAAAATACCACGTTTTAATCATTTAACTACGACCAGACAACATTCTGAACACGTCAGATGCATAGGCGTAAATATAGTTAAAAATCTAGGGGGAGCTAGAAATATCAATTTGTTTATAAAGTCGTGGACTTGTGAATAATACTATAATAATTTTAGGTAACATAATTTATTATACTGACGAGGTTTAGCTGAGAATATATTTATTTTTTTTTGGGGGGGGGGACTTCAGGAGTTTTTTAAAGGCTAATCTCCTCTAAGCCTTTGGTTAGATGTTTATAATTGGTGGAGATTGGAACATGGGAAACCCATTAAATATACGATAATTATATATTTTTATCCTTCAAACCAGGCGTGGACTTCCTTAAAATCATATAATTAACGTAGGTATAAAGTAGGAATTATGTAAGTAATTCAGTATTTGCCCATAGGCAAGGGTAGTGGATGACTATGTTGTAGTAAGCATATTATAGGTGCAAAGAAATTTGGCAGTGAGCTTTCCAAACATTTTACAAAATGTTCACCTATGGTCTTAATTTGTTATCATTGTTATCGTTTATATATTATTATCATACTTCACAACTCCTGCTGTTGGTTACAAGTCGATTAAGCCGCATGCAGGTCAAATGTTTGTCTTTGTCGAAAAACCCGTCTATTTCCAACGGTAATTGACCGGTGTCCTTCGGCTGAACAACACTCTCGTGGGCCTGAATTGCATTTATATTTAACGGTTTGACGATACTGTTGGAGAATTTAAATAAATAATAAAAAAATTATTATTTGTACTTGCGTTACTTGTAGCTAATAATAATAATTATAATAGATTATGATATTTAAACATAATATTATACGTATTGTATAATTTGTATACATTATACGGTTGAATGCAATTTTATTTTATTGAATATTATTTATTGCTGTGCAGGTAAGTACAGCTCGTGCAAAATATATTTACAAACTATAATCGATACAGTCTTTGTGCATAAAAGAGATAATATAATACGTAAAAATCGATAGTACTCACAGCTCGTGTTCGCTTGTGAATGTGAGTTGATTTCTGTAATGGTGTTCCATAAAAAATAGTCCAGTTATGAAAACCAAGCTGAAAATTTCGGTATTATGAATTGGTTAAGTATCGTGTTAGATCACACCGTGTACTATCGATATCAAATCAAAAGTTTGCTTACCAACTCGCGATAACCACAGTAAGAGAGATAATGGAGATTTGCACAAATTTCCCACAGTTGACATCACTCGAACTCGTTGGCTTTAACAGTTTACGTTTTTCGACACTGAAATCGTAATCGTTGTGCTTGCTAGAATAGGTCGTGGCTAAAATTGAAACAAATAATGAGGAAAACACAAAAAACGTCAAATATATAATAATAATATGTACAGTGTACAGTGTACACGAATGACTGTAGGTAGTTGTGTACAACAGAAACGGTTTTTATAAAATTCTTGATCCAATATGCCAATCACTACACGCAATATTTTGTGACATGTTTATTGTTTACATATTGTATTGTGAATAGCTGATCCTGCACAGCGTTAGGTACCAGTGGAAAACCCGTGGATTAACCCCTTCTTAAACTCCATTAAATGTAAAGTGGATAAAACTTTGATACGGTATTACGGTTATTTGGGTACATTTTGACCAAATATAAAATTATATCTAACCATAATAATTATTTTCCTTCCTTAAACCAACACAAAAAACTAGATACGTTTATCATTAACTGTAAATATTATTATATCATTTAACTCTAATAAGGAACAAAGGTATGTTTTGTTGATAGGTGTACACTTTTATATCTATAAATGAAAAAAATAAAAATAAAAGTCTCGTAGTAATTTGTTTTTTTTTAAAGTTTACAAGTAATTCGAATAATAATGATATTGACACGACAATCTGAAAATTGGTAAATATTATAAATTAACTCAATTAAAAATAACTATAAACCAACAAGCTAATTAAAAAAATAATACGCTATGGTTCTCATAGCTTATTTATTTAAAATAATATTATATTTATTAATGAATTTTGATATTATATTATTTCATACAGGTACCTCTTCCATTATTTGCCAATTATTAAAAACAAAAAAACGTTTACAACAACAATACCAACTCCCAGTGGAAACTCGCGGAAAATTACAAAAGGGGTATTTCATCGTACCATACGTAAATATTAGCAGGTAGGTACATAGATTTTATGATTTAAACTAATTGTATTTACCTCAAATGGATAAAAACATAATAATTAACAATTTTCTTAAAACATGCTACACGGTATGGCTTGTGCTCTACGAATTTAAAAAAGAACCCACCTGAAGATTGGATAAGGAGGAGTTCCGGAGCCAACCAGTTTCGAAAATACTCATTTCAGTCTTTAAATATTATACACCAAGGTAGTATTAACTCATGATTGATCGATCGATACTCACTGGTTAAATCCGATAGCGCTATACCAGGATGATTGTCTGCTAACAGTAAACAACGCTTGTGGTCCTGTTCGAGCTCGCTTATTCTAGCTTCCAAATGGGTGGTGATCTTGCTCAGTTCTTTTACAGCTCCAACATTTTCCATGAAGATCCGATCCTGTGCATTAAAAATATAACTTTAATATAATATGTTTTAACGTCCGCAGATTGCGTTTAATAATATATACGATCGAATGATCCAGTGACGTTCCCACAGATCGCTTTAAAAGTAGATATACTAAACCGTCGAGTAACTGACTATGAATATTCGATATTTTAGTGATGGTTATTTGGAGAAGTGTTGACGACTATAAATAAAATTAAGATGCAATATTTTTCTTAAGACCTGTAGCAGGTACCTACCAGATTTATATAAATTAATGAATTAAATAAGTTGACAGAGGGTATGTCCTCAAATAATCCAAAGAATTCGCACTATTATTTCAGGTGCAGCCATAATAACTCCAACGTCAACCCACTCGGGCGAGTTTCGAACTTTACCGTCAGCTCAGTCAGACTGGACTAGTTTCCCGTCAACGAGTTATTTTAACCCTAATGCTGCGTTCACACGAGACGTGAATCACGAGTGAATCACGAGAGTGAACCACGTTTTTGGCCCCACGACCTAAGCGTGATAGAATCAAACAATGTTTGATTTTCAGTCGTGAAATACGAAAGAAGGTGGCGTGGCGTGGTTCATTCTCGTGATTCACGCCTCGTGTGAACGCAGCATTATGTAGTTACTACGCACTCAAGTAATTCACGAATAAAAAAAATGGTTATGTGCTATTTCTGACCATGCCATATTCTATGCATTTGTGTCAGACAAATTTAATTTAACCTTTGACATACCATTTTAAAAAATGTCATTGGTTTTA
This sequence comes from Acyrthosiphon pisum, assembly GCF_005508785.2. NCBI lineage: Eukaryota > Metazoa > Arthropoda > Insecta > Hemiptera > Aphididae > Acyrthosiphon > Acyrthosiphon pisum. The sequence goes on along the minus strand of NC_042493.1, from coordinate 7,225,892 downwards.
CATTTGAGTTCTGACCTACCATTTAAAAAAGTATCATTAGTTTTACATTTAAGTTCTGACCTATCTTGTATAAAGTTGACATAGTAATTTAATAAAATTAAAAAATTATAAAAATAAATACATAATATGTAATTTATTATTCATTAATAAGATACAATTTAATTCAATCGTCATTACGATTATAAATTGTCATCCGTAAATAAATGTCCGATATAATAACAATATTGACAATAATGCGAATAAAATAAACATAGGTTATAATAATTATTATTATTATAATACAAATTGTGTATGTGAATATTTTAAAAATATTTTACAATCTAAGTGTAACTTTTGAGTATACCTATAACTTAAATTTTTTAAGTATATATAAGCAAATGTTTATGTTTAAATGTATCTTATTAAACTGTTGTAATATAGTATTAATAATTTAATCTCTTTTTATACAGTTATTTTTGTTTCAGTGTTTCAGTCCAAGTTTAAAATCTATCTAATATGGACACGTTGTACACTCGTACTTATGAGTAAAATATTATACTTTATTCTTAATTTAAAAATGTTGTCATAATATATATATATATTTAATATTATGCTTATTATGCTTATTGCATCATCAAAAATTACCTTTTCCAATGTAAAATAAAAACGGTTAGTGTGTTTTTCGAAATTGTGATATTAAGTTTCCTGCCATCCTTATAGCTTACTGTTCGTCCAAAATAAGCTTATAATATGCATCGTCCATGAAATTTATAGGCACCTATAATTATTATGTCAGGCTGCTCAGATTCTTATTATTTTCGTAATTTCATAATTGTCTATTGTTAAGCTGATTTTTGAAATTTTACACTACAATATTTGGTTACAACGATGATTAGAACTGTAGTTCCTATGTTCGAGAAAACTTAAAGTAGGTATTATTTATTATTCCTACTCGATTACCTGGTACTAAAATCTTCATAATTACAAAATTATTGGGTACTGTTTTTTTTTTTTAATTTTCAATGATTGCACGATGGTTATGTCGATCGTCGAGAAAGACACTTTCAGAAATGACACGACGCCTTTGAGAAAAAATATCCAGTGAGCGTGTACGGCTTAAAATAATTGTATTATGCATTTATGCGGTGCACCCTATGGGAACATCACTGGCCATATTGTAACAATAATAATGTAATCTAATCGACTATATCGCACTTTGTTCACGACCAAAAAGTCGTCGTACACAATTCCGTTGGGCAGCGCTATGCCACCGGCGTTGGTGACGGCTTCTGGCAAGACGGCTTGCACCTCCTGTGCTATGATCCCGGTGTCAGCTTCCTTTAGAGACAACCCGAACAACGACGAAAATTCCGGTTTGTAGCTAAAATGAACTACGTTTATTTTCTGCACGTTGCGCAGCTGCTCACTTGTGTCGCACTATATATTATAAAATATATAAATCATGTATTATTATAAATATGATAACACCTCAGATATGTGTTAGTAAATTATTAGGTAAGTACCCCCCAAGTGGATTAGCGTAAGAATAATATTATAGCCGCAGTGGCCGGTATATTTTTTCTGGTTGATCTATGATAAATTTTGAGAGGGCGTCATATCCTCATTTGTTGTCTCTATTTTACACACGTAACACGGGAAATCTTGTCCGGAAACCTCCCAGATTCCTGCTATGGTTTATTTATAATTAATTGTCAAAAGGTACTAGAACAAATTTACTTTTACCCCGAATTCATACAAAATAACTATGATCGATTAGTGAGTTGTTTTTCTTATTTTAATTTTAAAACTAATAAACTATATATATTTTAATTATTTTATAACCTACTTTTAACTGATAATTTTAAAATAAAAACATGAAAAAAAACCTCCGCTAGATCACGGTTTATATATTCCGCATTACAAATTCGACGATAATATGTAAATTTGATCTAATATTTAGCATAAATAAACTGGAATAAGAATCTGGTACGCACATTTTCTATGTGTCTCGTTTATTAGTCGTTATAGACTGATACATCATATTAATATGCCGGTACGAGTATAGGACGCCTTTTAAACTGAGTGCATTATTCGTTAAGTTGTAATTAAAAATACTATAGCTTTTATACTGCCTTTTATATTACATATCCTCACACATAATTTTAAGTTATTAGAGCCAGTTTTTACTATAATATTTTAATGGCAGTATGGCACAATATATTTGTTAGTGCATACTCTAATGTTTCATAAAAAATCCTAAAATTTGTTTACAATTGTTTGACGAATTGCATACGTATTGATCAATACCTGTTATTTTACATTTAGATCAGAACTTGAACAGAAAAACCCTTAAATGTAAATTACCCAAGAAGAAATAATACCAAATAAATAATAGCTATAACTTTTCATAAAAAAATGTTTGACAACTATATCTTTTGAAATGTATTTTTCACATATTTGTATGCAAATTATCATATTATCCATATTGTCTAATCTATCTTTTCATGAAATTTAAATGGTTTTATCACACTTCGTGAAACATAAAAGTATGTTGGAAATTATTATTTTTAACGAAATGGTAATTTTATTAAATAATTTTTATCAACATTTGGCGATTAATTTTGTGTAATATCCATGGTTATAACTATTCGTTATCTTACTCAAATAAAAATACCAAAATATTATATCAGTACGTCCTTATAATTAATTCTTATTCCTCTTTTGTGTAGGTGTTTTAAAAAAAAATATATCATGCAGATTTCAAATGATTTAAACAGTTACTATCATGAAATAACATAAGTTACTATGAAATATAAACTTAATTTTAAATAAATATAACTTAACCAAATCGTTCAACAGTATTAGATAATGATTTATTATTAATTAATAATTGTTGGGTGCAGTAAAAACACATTTATATTATGTATTATCATTGAATATATTATTAATAAACTGTACAATATGTAAGTATCTACTGAATGGTTTTATTCAGTACCTAAACAATTCACAATGTGGATATTGGATGACCACATTATGAAAACAATTACACAATGTCAAATTGGACTGACCATTTCGTGAAAAATGTTCGTATTTTACCAAGTGTGAAAAAGTCGTTTCCATTTCATGAAGTTGACAAATTTTCACGAAGAGGTCGATTCCATGGAGTTGCTACGGAATATTATACATCATAACTTTACAGGATTAGAGTCTAGTACATAATATATTACATTATAAATTAAAAATGTAAATATTATTCCTCTACAAATATGTATTATTCATTTATACAAATTTAATATATTAGGACATATTATTAGGTTTAAAATATTATATATAATATTTTCTCTCTCAATCTCCAACCAGGATATGTCAGATTGTATGATATATTATATTATTTATGGTGCCCAGTACAGTCTCATCGTACATGTACGTTATATACCGGAAACCGTGGATTTTACCTATATAAGCTCCATATTTTGTTATCTCCTTCACGATAACGGCACTGAAGACCTCTTCACACACGGAGTATAAATTATAACGATGGCTTAAGATATAGTAATAAGTTCTTAAAATTACTCAAAACTGCCGGAAATATTTACAAATTTTAGGCCAATGGCTACTGTAAATAGTTGAATACACAAAGCACATTATTTATACTCATACTATTATAGCAGTACCTATAATATAATATTATAATACTAACGTTTAGGGGCTAAGTTATCTTAATTGCGAATACAAATCAGCTATAATGAGATTAGAAACTATGTTATTTTTATTAATATTTCTAAATTAAACATCTAAAAAAATTGGTATAGAAGTCCCGTATAAAATGATATCGTCACGAGAAGCCTTCATAACTTCTATGATATATATCAAGGGTGGCTACTTATCCAAATTTTAAAAGCTGAAAATTTATGAAGCTAATTCGATGCGAGCTACATTGTTAAGAGATGTTTATAAAATGATGACACATTTTTCATTTTATAACAAATGAAGGAACATTTATTTATTTATAGAAATAACTTAGAGCCACACGAAACTAACTCAAGAGCTACATGTGGCTAGCGAGCCTCGTTGTGGCCACCCTTAATGTATATATAGAATCTATACTATAGATATCAAAAGTTGAACATAATCTTCCCCCACAAAAAAATTTTTAACGCGTTTTACGAGTACATGATTTGAAACTCACTTTTTGTATGTGTTGTTTGATCCTAATATCCGACGGTTGAATTATGTGTCCCGTGAGCTTGACGTTTCCATGGACGACCAGCGCCTCATCCGGCCGGTCCGTGTTGATGCCCACCTTGCCAGTGTGGACAATCGACTCTGGCGTGGTGCCCCGTTGCCAGCACAGTTCCGCATCGCTCTCGAACTGGCCCGGATTCGAAGCCTTTGGGTGCGAGAAAAAAAACAAGAAAAAAAATGCCACTGGCCGCCGTATACGTACATTTCGAGACGCCATTACCCGTCACGGCGGGTCGTAAGCAATGTTCGGACTTATCTAGATAAATTTATCTAGATGAATATCTAGATGATTATTTGTTCATCTTTTATCTTATCTAGATAAATAGTTACAAGGTATCTAAACGTTCATCTTAGATAATTTTTTTACTAATCTAAATAAATTCATCTAGATACATTTTTTATTGATAAAAATCGCGAAATTTTACTAAATTTTTAAATATTTATACAGATTCTCAAACAAAGTTTATGGTTTATAAATAATGTAATTATTTTTATTTATATCTTTATTATTATTATTATGTTCCTAGTGCCCAATTAAAATATACCAAAATGTATAACCATTTAAAAAATAATTGTATCTTTTTTTTTATCTAGATAAAAAAGTATTTATCTTTATCTAGATAAATATGAGTTAAGTTATCTTTTATCTTTATCTAGATACATTTGAGTTGTATTATCTTTATTTTTATCTAGATAAAAAAATACTTATCTAATCCGAACACTGGTCGTAAGCAACATACAATATTATAATCAGTCTAGCATAATTACTTGGATTACCCTGACAATTATCCGCTCGGACGCGTACGAGACGATCGGATAGTCGTGGTCGTTGATACAGTGCGCGTGCAGGCCCACCACCAGGTAAAAGTACCTCTGGTCCGGGTTCGGTTTTCCTTTTTTCCTCATGTTGTTGCAAGTGGTCTCGCTGAAATGCAATCGGCCCACCGTCACCTTGGACACTTGTTCTTCGCGCAAGTCTAGCCTATTAAAATTATCACACACACTTTATTACAACTAAATTGGTCTACTACCAGTCAAATATGATCTATTTCGTAGGGGGGGGGGATAGAAGGGTAAAAACATTTAAATAACTTCTTCAGAAATAAACGAAAATATTAAGTACGAATTAGAGTATTTAGTCCATCATTATTATAAATAATAGAGCAGAGCGAAACAATAAAATATATTGTTGACAGCTGTTAGAATATATTGTCAGACATTTTAACGTTATTATTACTTACAAGTTATAAGTTATATAGTACAAGTACATTGATACTATTTTGAATCAGACTAAATATGGTTTCTATAGTTAATACTTACAAGACTGGGTGAAACGCTTTTTTGCTTCTGTCACTCTGAGACTGCTCTACTTTAATTGTTTGACCAGGCGATTCCACCTTAACACCGTAAAAGTGTAAATGGAAACTGCCAACTTTATGAATTCCTTCAGTGGTTCTTACGAACTGTGCATCACCTTGCAGTTGTGTATGACATGTGATCTGAGCAGTAAATTCGTGTTTCAGTTTAAAACTGTTACGAAAAAAAAACTCTTTAAAATATAATATTTACCTGAAAATGATTTTTCTTTTGACACACAAATGCGTCGTCGACGTTGGAAAAATTAAAGCCTTTATCTGCATCCACTCTATAATGTGGTATTGGCCTAAAATATATTTTAAATACATACACACTTAGTATAGAAATATTAGAAATAATATTTTCCTTTCATTCCTATATCAACGACAATCGCACTACAGTCTCAAAAATTTGATTCTTACACAAAAATATTTATCGTAGATATAGGTACTATCGATTTTGGTCACACGATTTTCTTCGTCCAAATTTCGTTTTTAAAAAACCCATATAGTACTAAATGTATTTGTTTTAAACATGCATTGTATATTTCATATTTTTAGCTGAGCTATTTTACATTGATTTGTGGTTTTTCTGATTTTTTTCTGTTTTTTTACACGATTTATAATGTAACATAAAACATTTTTACAACATTTATAAAAAAATGTTCGATCTTTAACTTCAAAGGTGTGTCTGTTAAACAATTGGATCTAGTTGGTACCTACAGTACTATCGAACGGTTTCTTACTTGCCCATTTTTTTAATAATCATGGTCATAATTTATCATACGTTCGTTTTTGAATGTCCATAATATATTAAACCAAAAATAACATTTAATTTTTAACCAACTGTAAATTGTGATAATCATAGTAGCTGCTAAAATATATATCTATATATATTATATATATCTATATAATAAAAAAAAGTGGCCATTTCTCAAATAACGCAGTTTCTTGAAAACTACTACTCAGATTTTCTTGAAATTCAACATAGATATTCAGTTTGAGCTCATAAGTATCAGTCTGAAGTCAAAAATGGCCTAGGTATTTTTTAACGATCACCAGGGAGTCAGAAGTGTAAATTCATTGGTTTATAAAAGAAAAATAAATAGTGGCCAATTAAAGGTCAAATTATAATTTATAATTGCCATAGCAACAAAATAACAGTAACAATTCATTTTAAAAAATAAATCACCAATCTTTCTTGAATTAATACTTTTAGTTTGATATGCCTGCTGTATTAAGTACCATAAATCTACAATATATACATACACTAGAAATTTGTTGCCAAGCCAACATATATAAGGACCAACATCTCTTCTGTAACACAACCAATAATTGTTCTTCCAACAATTTTTTTTCTGTGAATGAACTAACAATTGTTTCGAGTCTATAAATGAACAGTTTTAAGATAATATTAATAGTATATAAATGAATATGTTTAGGGGGGGGGGGGGGGTCGAAAGCAGAGATTTGCTGCTTGGTCCAACACACCCATAACAGGAATTTAGATGTATCCTATTCGCAAATTGTTCTATACTCTATTCCAATTAAGATCAGGCTTCGGCAGCTGAGTTGTGCTCATGGGTGTGGCTTTGTTCCTGTGGCAGTGGGACGAAAACTGGTTGCCGCAGAAGCCTGATCTTATTTGGAATAGAGTATAGGGAAGCAATAAGAATTCTGAAAACATAGACTTGAATTTTTCTTAAAGTCTACTTGAAACAATTTTCCTATATTTTTGATTTTATCCCATCAAATCTTTAGAGGTTAAATTAAAAAATACATTAAAACCCTGTCATATTTAAATTATTGGAAAAAAAATCATAAATATATAAGACTATTTAATGTAGACTTTACAACAAATTCAAATCATTTTTTAGAATTCTTATTTACTCTTTACCCTAAAGATGCATACTGCGGCTGACTTAAACTAGTTTATTTTCACGCATTCCCACTACAAAACATGAGAGCTGTGCATGTTTTCTCCTGGAACAGACTTTACTAGATGAATTAATAGATTGGCAATGGCATAAATCTAAATTTCTGTGTTGCGTGTGTGGTAAATAGACAGTTCACTGTTTTCAAATTTTCAATAACCTTAAAGTATAAACGCTTACTTTAAATTTACAGCAATCTCTAATCTTATATTGTCTTGTAATTTCTTTTGATCACTATCATATGAAGTTATGCTAACAGCAAGAGTTTTTAACTTTTCAAAATTGTTCAATAAGTCTTGATTTTCTACAATAATATAATAAAGTACTAAATAAGTGCCCTTTATCAAACAATTATAAACTTACCAATACTTTGTAAAGCATTTATTAATAAACCTTTAGAATCTAATTTAGAAAAATCTTCAAGTCTGTCTTGTGGCAAAAACTGACATAAGTTGTGTACTTTTATGTTAAAATTTTCAACAACATCAGAATACTATAAATATAATAAAAAAATGATAATATTCATTAACCTAAAATTGAACAATATTTGTTAACAATTACTTTTTTTTTGGAGACCAAAATACTGTTGACATAATAGTGACAACTATCATTGCTGGCAAATATTGTTCTTCTCAAATGTACATTTTGATTCGATCTCTTATAAAGTTCTATTGAAATATCTGCTACGGATTTGCCTTTTTTTACAAACTGACTGACCTATAAGTAGTTTATACAAAATAATTAAATACAATGATAGAATTCGCAATTTAAATAAGTATATGATTTTTTTTAATATTATATTAATTTGTTTTTAGTTGATGAAATAACTATCTTTTTTGCAAATTTATTGATATATTTTTATCTTTTTGATTTTATGGACATACTTTTATGAAGTACATATTTTAATACTTAAATAGAAATAAGGTACTTAGGTAAATATTTTTCATTAGTCAGTCAAAATTGATTTAATTAAATTGTGAGTATGTCATAAAGTTTATCGAAACTAAATATTTATAAATTATGATCTATTATGCTGATTTAGATTTCAACCAACTATATACTGTGAAATTGCAAATGGTATCAACGAATTTAGTATTTTTTTATTTTTTAGTGCATATTTAATATCATATTTAAAAAATGTTTCGCATCGAAATAAATATATATTTTTGTATGAATATTATGATAATGATAGCTAATATAACAGATGAATGCTAAAATGATCTACAAAATAGTATTGTTTTTTATCATTCTACACTTAATGTAACAACTACGGTTATATTTAAATTGAACTTATAAAGAAAATAAGTATCCACAGGGAAAGCCACTGAACACCAAATTTTCTCCATACCTGATCTTGCAACGCCTATGTTATTAATTAATGTGAGACACATGAATAAGGGAATAACCTGGTAATACTTCAAGTTGTAACTAAAACTATACTAACTTTGTCTCCTCTATTAATGTCCTTTGGATTACCACCAAATCCTAATATGAGAGCTGTAACAATTGACGATTTTCCAGAACCATTGGGCCCAATTATTAAATTCAGTTTTGAATGTGGAGTATATGTAACTTCAGTAAAAGTCCTGCAAAATCGATAACATATTTGTATCATGGCTTACTAGGAACCTTTGCTTAAAAACATTAAATTTCTTAAAAAAAACAATTGGTATAATTGTTATTTTTTGATGGTGGATATTAAGTATTCATATAATTATTGTAATACTCTTAGGGCCAGTATTATAATCATCGGTATGCTTTGATTACGCTTAACCAGCTGATAATAGATTTTATTACCGGCAGAATTCGGCCGGTTAAGTGTCGGTTAACTTTAACCGGACATTGTAGGAACGGCCCATAACAATATATAGTATTACAGTCCAATTAAAATACCTATATACATTAAAACATTTAACAAAAAAAATAAATTACTTCCTCACTACTTGTAGGCAGTATAGAAATTTGTGTAAAATAAACACTAATTTGTAATAAGTAGGCATATTACAAATTCTAAATATTCATAAATTTGGTAAAATATCACTTTGTGATTAATTCATAAATCAAGTAGAGTTTGGGTTTAATCCACGATCAACTTACGTAGGTTTAAGGTAATCAAACTCCATCCAGTGACTAAATGTAAAATCAGTACTAACAACAAACTACCAATTTTTAATAAGAAAAAAAATAGCAAAAAGGTAGGACTCTACATTTAAACAACAGGTATCGTTAGAAGCATAGGCGCAAATAGCGTTTGAGATTTGGAGGGGCTAATAGGGCCTTACTTTGATAATATTGAATAAGCTTAAAACAAAATGTAGGAAATGTTTGGGAGGGCTATGAACATTTTTGGGGGGGCTTAGCCCCTAAAGCCACTCCTATTGGCGCCTATGGTTAGAAGTATTGCACTTC
>NC_042493.1:7214802-7215870 GCF_005508785.2 Acyrthosiphon pisum | reverse complement strand
AAGTAAAAATGACAAACTTTGTATACTTGATACTTTAGAGTTAAATCATACACTTACGTACAAACAGCACGGGGTCTGCGATCTACCGCAGGTAGATTGCCTACCTGATAATATATTGCTGCAAACCAGAATTTTTATTCCGGGCCACGGAAAAGTTAAAGATAAGTTTTGAACACCATACACCGATTATTAATAACGAATTGAACAAAGTTTGAGTCATATAGAGTTGGTACCTACAATTAACGGGCAACGAAGTGCACGGGATCAGCTATTTTTGATAAAAATATATTTATCATTATTACCGCTAGAAACATTTCAATACGTTTTCATTAACCATTTTTTATATTTACTTGCCGATCACATTAAACGATAAAATTTGAATAAAAAATTATACATATCAAGGTCTGGAGGCAAAATAAACAACCAATCACGGGCGAAGCTGTGACGGGTCGGCTAGTTATTATTATAAACATATAGTATACGGTTAATATTTTGTTAGTCGTTCTTACCTATTTTGCTAATTAGACATTTATAATATTATGTTATTTTACATTACTACATTTCATTTAATCAACATGTGCGAGAAATAAAATTAATGTAAACTGAACCATGCCCAGGCACGGATCCAGAGCAAATATATGGGGCGGGGGGGGGGGACATTTTTACAACACAAATACAATAAAATTATTACAATAAAATATTATACTTTATTCTCAATTTAAAAATGTTGTCATAATAGAGGATATAGGTAATCAATGTGATAGATAAATTATTGATTATTTAATATATAATATTTATATTTATAAAAAAATATGTCTGGGGGGGAGGGAGGCTAGGGGCCTAGCCCCCCTGGATCCGTCCCTGACCATACCAGCTAGCAGCTGTTATGCTTATGCTTATTAATAATATATTAATATATAATATTTAGCATATACGTCTTTGTTAGTTTTGTAATACAGAGAATATGTGATACATAGTGCAGACCAGCACCGATTATAATAGTTAGGGCTAGAGCCAGAAGAACATCGCATATTCCCGAGTAATTATTAACCCCAAAACGTGTTAGTC
>NC_042493.1:7193193-7214148 GCF_005508785.2 Acyrthosiphon pisum | reverse complement strand
CCAGTAAAACCAGATACAATTTTCTACAAAAAATCTCAATAAAAGTTGAAAATAAAAGCATTTTTACTACTCCAAAAAGTGGTGAAAGATAAACAAAAATGTAAGTAAACACATCATTTTAAAATCAATTAATTCATCGTTGAGCTTAGGATCTGAAATAGGTATATTTTAACCAATATTGATTTTTTTGATTTGATCATCAATAATATGTTTTACTAAATAAACACAAATATCTAGAAACATTAATATATGATTTAAAATATTATAATTATTAAAATTACATACAAATTGACACATGTTTGACGTATTTAGGTACACAATGAAGTACCTGCTCAGAACTTTATTCTCGTGTTATTTAAAAAATTTAATTATTACGTAAGTTTTGTAATAGCGAGAAGTACCTACCAACATAAGGTAGTATAATAATATGAGTAGGAATACATAATATCGTTGTCACTGCTAGTACCAAACCGTAGGTAAGTAGGTTGGTACAACTAATTACAAATATTAAATGAACATTTATTTGAATGTTGGAATTTGAGTAAGTACTTACAAAATATGTGCTGCTTAAGAATTTTCATAAACTAGTGTCATCATTTACAAACGTGCCATTTGATCATTATTGTGGAGGTGGTGGAGAGGCAGAGGAAATGTGACAAATGTAATATTATTAAGTTAGTAATTTGAAGAATAAAAAACATGAAAGTCTCTCTTCTGTATACCTATTAGGTGTCGAGTGAACCTCATGATTGAGTAGGCTGTTGTAATGGGCATTGTGTTGAATTGTGGCTTACCAATATATATTGAACACCAAAAAACGATTTTGAGTGGAGCGCTGAGGCATATACAAGAGGGGGGGGGGTACGCGAGGGTCAATCCCCTCCTATTGGCTTTGGAGTGTATAATCTTCCATATTGTATTTGATGTGAATTTTGAATTAATTCAAATCATAGTCATTGTTCCTTAAGTAAAAAGTTTTGAGACGGTGGGGGGTTTTCCAATTTTCCCCTCCCATTTAGCTAAGACGTCTTTTTGATCCCCCCCTTTCAAAAATCATGTCTACGTCACTGGTGAAGCGATGTGTCAAACACTCTTTTTAAGGATATTTTATAATCTATTTATATATATATAAATATATAATATATATTATATTTAATATCATATACTCAATGATACTAGAGGGCCAATTTTGAATGTGCGAAAATCTAGCGGGCCAGAGAACATAGAAAGCAAAAAAAAAAACCTAATGTTAACTATATGCCTATAAATAATATAATATTGTTTACATTCAATAGTTCAATACTAGATAAGAATTTATATCTACTTTTGACGATAAACATTATATCGGTTTTAATAATTTTAAAAATATAATAAAATAAAATACAGAAAAATCTTAACATTTTATATTTTTATAAACTAAATTGAAATGTAGCACGGGCCACTGAAAAATTGTACGCGGGCTGCCAGTTGCCCATCCGTCATATACTTTATAGGTACCCATTAGTTATTATATCATTATATACTTTTAAGTTATAACTAAAGACCGGATTTTTGTGCAGCTAACACCTAAAAAACGAGCAATTAAAATGCTGACCCACACGGCATTTGGGAAATGATAATATTTTGCAAATACTTTGGAGTGCTTGAATAATGAATATTTAACTAATAATATTGTATAAATATTTTATTCTCATGGTAACAAAATATTGGACTAAATGGTTGCCCAATGGTGAAAATGTTTTTTGAAAAAATTTGATAAAAATGTTTTGTTAATGTTTTTTACAAAATATTTTTAAAATGTGAACTTCTTGGCCAAAAAATATAAATAAAATATTTCCTTATTATTTACGCAACTTTTTTCAAATATTCAGACAATTATATTGTTTTCCTGAAAATATTTTTACCATAGTTGGGAAACATTAAAATGCTGTGTGGGGAAATATGCAAAATAGTGCAAAAACCAAATTGTATTAAGAACTATATAACAATTTTTTTTTCAAATTTGTTAACTTCAAATTTTATTTTTATTGCTATTTGTTTTTAAATATTATTATTTATTGGTTCATAGTTGGCATTAACTACTTATTAAATATTATATATAAATATAAAATTGAAAAACATTTTAATTTAATTTAAATTAAATAATAGTAAAAATATTTAAAATATACAATTTAAACTGATTTACAATATTTGATTAAAATGTAGGTATTATCATGAACATGTCTAAGTTTGCTACTGTAAAATTATGTCTTCTGTCACTTAATATGTGATTTAATATTGTGAAACACACGTTCTACACTATCACTTGCTATCGGGCTTTATTTGTAGCGGAAAATAATATAGCAGGATCTTCTTTTAAATCTATGCCATTTCAATTAATTGAATCATTGTAACGTTTTAAAATATTTTACTAGGGATTTTTATCAAATACTGCTTTGAATTTTTTTGATAGAATATTGTACCTTTAAATTGCAAATTTTCTTAATTTCATCTTTTACTTTATGTGTATAAGTAATCGACAATCGTAGTAGTACTGTAATTATCTTAGCTACGTCGCATTACATCGATATATATATTATATATATATATATATAATTATATTATTAGATATAAAAGTCTAATACTTCATATAACAACATATTATAGCAATCATAAAGTAGATAAATGTTACAATAGATTATGGAGCAAAAATATAAGAACAATAGTACTAACTAGTTCATTTTTAAGAAAAAAAAACCTGAAACTTGCAATTTTGTGCAAAATAAAACTATATTAAATTAATCTACATCTCTAGATTTGGATTTGTAGCTTGTTTCTATAGGATTTATAACATACCAAATATATGCAATACACGGGAATCTGGTTTTTAATTATAACTTAAATTATGTCCATACAGGATACAAAAGTATCGTATAGAATACTGCACATTGATACGTGGTATAAAATTTAGTTGAAATTAGTCTTAATATTTAGAAAATCCAGTAAGTTGAATTCATATTATAATATTATATTATTTTATATTATTCGTTTCTTAAAAACCGTCAGAAATTAAAATCCTATTTTTAGTGATTTTTCCTGTGGCATTAAATAACTATTAAGAAAATCGAAAAATATCCTCTATAATGTACCATCTTGGTCCAATTTACTAAAAGTTAAGGTACTATATTATGAAATCGAAGCATTTCTTTTAATAAAAATTTTGTATACAAGATAAAAAAAAAATAATAATAATAAACACCATTGTAAAACCACTAGCTTCCTCGCTCCACCAGAATCTAAAATATAATCGTCCAATTTATAAATATGAATAAAATTATTGTAATAAATTGTATAATCATATATTACTATATATTTTATATTGTATTTAATTTTTGTAGAAATTATTAATTAATACATATAATATAGATTTTATACTTTTCATTTAAAAACTATAAAAACGTATTTAATAATTAAATCTCGAGATTAAATGTGTACTATAATGTCTTGTCTCCATATTACATGATATAATATTATCTATAATATTAATTATTTATTAATAGTTTTAATTTACTTATTCGCTTGCTTTTTTATTAAATTTGCCATGCATAAAATTCTAAATTATATAATAGTTAGGCTGAATTATTGGTCAATTAAATATAACGACAAGACATTTTAAAAATATTCTCGATCAGTTTTGGGAACTTATTAAAATATTCAGAATTATTAATAAATAATAATATACACTTACTATGCATGAGATGAAGTTTCCTGGGCTCGTTTGAGTGTATCCGGCTCGTCCCATAATCTTTTTCCAGAGGACTTGTAATATCAGGTAAAGTTTGATTTTGTATCGCTTGGGTACTGGACTCGTTCGAGAGTATTAATATTTGACCCGAGTGCGGTCCTTGAACATTACAATTCAACAGACTTGTTTCGCTGCCTAAACCTTGATCATCAGTGTTAGACACCAGCGTCCACGTGTACTCCATACTGTTTAAAGTTTTCAGATCACTGACCGGTTAAAACCAGAATTGAAGAGCGACAAACGAACTGGTCAACAGGCATCTGAAAAAATATTCATATGGTGTTACATAGATTGCGCAAAAGGAACTACTTAAACCTTGGGAAAATACCTATAGTAATATTTTAATATACCTAGTACCTACCTATTATCTATATATACCGACATCTGTTTTAAAAGCCAAAATAACTCCATCCTAAAGGATATTAGTGGAACTAATAATTTCGATGATAATAATTATTCTGAGAAAGGATACAATTGGCCTCGTCCATCAATATAATTGTTCAAAATGTCATCTAATTAGGTAGGTAGTTTAAACAAATATTTTGTTCAAAATAAGCATAATATTGACTAACAAATATTATTTACATTATTTATGATTCAGATTATCATTGTTTGTTTTTTTGTAAAATGTTTAATTAATTTAATTTCATTGGTTTGTCTTTCATATTTTTTTTTAAAGTTTTAAATAAAATTCAACAATAATCTATCTGCGTTTTTCATGTAATAAAATTATTTACCGTAAGTCTCATTTTTATTTTAAATTTTTTTGCTTATTAAAGTACCTATAAATATAGCCTAAGTACTTTATTTATATCACCTACATTTTTGGTAAAAATCAAATTTGATATCTGATTTACAGAACTTAGAATTAATCCTTATATTCTATATATACTTGTCTATACTATAATAAATTCAAATTATATTTAATGGAGCAATACAATGATTTATTTCATAAAATACTTTTAGAATTTTTTGATTTATAATACCATCGTAAATGGTATAGTAACTTTTGAAACAAATAGGTATCTATTTAAAAAGTACCGAAATGACAAATACATACTGCAAATAAAATATTTAAAATTGAACCTTTACCAATAATTTATGTTTTCTAACATTTTCCGTTAAATACAGTTTTGTTTTGAAACTTTTATTGTACAATACCTAACTATATAAAAAAAATGTATTTACGTGAAACTGTAAATTATTTTCATTACCCAAGTCAAATTATCTTTATAATTTGAATCCAAATAATTGTTCATTAATTGTACAATCTTAAATCAAATTCAATTTCGTTTAAAATCTTCTTATCATTTACTGGTGCATTTTCCACATCATGCTTTACAATCAATAAAAATTAAAAATAATCCATTCGAATTTAATACATACTAGTAAAAACTAAAAATATCAACTAAGATCATAATATCATATAATTGAAATTTAAAGCAATTCGTCCAAGTTATATAAACACTGTGATGAATTTAATTTTTATAGTGTCAATAGTTAATTATTTAACTCCCAAAACCACACTCAATTTTATCATGCGAAAAAGATTTTTTAACAGCCATAATCAAACGAAGAGACTAGTAAATTATCTATTTATTAATTATATTACGCACTGTGTGCTCATTTAATGAACGCCGACGACGAATCGACATAACACGTATTTTTGTAATTAAATCACAAATAATTTTCAGCATTTAATAGAATTTATATTCCAGGTCGTAGGTAATTCTATCATTTAGTTAATGAGTTAGCCATCTACGTAGGAAATGACTGTGAAATTGTACGGATTAAATTGTGTCTAAACTAATAATATAGGTACCTAGCAATTAACTGAAAATATTAATAAACTCCTTAAATTGTTGTGTGTGCCTTTAAAATATTCAGGTCTTAAAAGTTAAAAGAAAAACAATATTTGTATGCATTCTATATTATAAAATGCACCTACCTATGACTATTAGAATTTAAAACGTCTGCTGAACAATATAGACAATTTTTGATTTAGGTAGGTATATATTGTTTCTATTCTTATTTTTTATTTCGCATTTATGCATATTCATATTATATATATGTTTAAATTTAAAATAAGAAACAAAAGAAAACTTTTATAAATGTTTGCTTTATTATTTTATACAACTAATAAAACCTTCATAGTATTATAAGTTTTATTACTATATTATGGATTTATGAAAGTACATACCAAAAACTTTTTTTTAGATGTCTCTTAAAATTCGAAACTCGTATAAGTCAAATGATTGTGTAGGTTCGTCGTCGTTGGTATAACGATATTTACATTAACCAAAAACAATATAGACGCTTTATAATGCATTTTTGAGTAAAAACTTTGTATTTAGTACAATATTGTTGGCTTTTTCCGTATAAAACAATGAACTTTTAAAATATTGTCATGCATTATGTTTTCAATTTTCATTTCAAACACTTTTTTTTCTTTTTCGTCGGTATTCCCATACAACAATTATATATTTTGCATAAAACATATTATATTTTATATATTTTATATTCAAACAAATAGTGAAATAATTTAAATAAAGTAGTTATAGTCTTGTTCAATTGTTGCTAGCGAAACAAATTTCAATTACTTAAAGTCTAAACGGTATATTTTGTAAAACGTTGAAATATTATTATGCAACAATATTACAGACGACTTTTGATTTATATTGTGATTAAAACTTATTATTATCCAGTGATTTTTATGATAACTATTTTACATTTAATTTCCATAAAATAAAAGACAAGTCAAATAATTTTAAAATCTTTATAATAATTTGTATAATTTATTAATGCTATGTCGAAGGTAAATATTATAAGCTCAAGATCAATATTTAACATTTATATACAATTTCATTTAGAATTGATCAATATTGTATAGTCAATTGTTTAGTGTTTAATTTTATATATTCTTGAAATCGGTTAAAATTAAATTTATTTTACAAAACTAACAATACTCGAATGCATTTTTTTCATTTTATTGCAATAGTTATTTCTTATTTGAACTCTTATAGGTTATAAAAAAATATCACATTTATTCTTTATTTTATATATTTAAATAAATATCAAATACTGATATAAAACTTTATAATAGTTATCTGTATTTAATTTATTATCATCAGAATTCAGCGTCAGCTCTACATAATATTATATTATTATACATGGCATATAAGTGGCTAGTGTAGGACTGTTGTTATATTATCGCATACATTTCAATTATAAAAATAAATAATTTTATTTTCTGAACATAATATTTCATGTTATAAATGTATATAATACAACTAAAATGTATTATACGTTTTTCATGTATTTTTTACGGTTTTATAAAATCAAAACTCTTTTAGAGCGGTTCAACAATTAGAAAAAAATTTCATTCCACTACTTTTTCTCTTGATAAGCAATTAAACGCACCTATTTTGAACGAGTGTTTCCAATAAACGTCAACACGCAATAACTATTGAGTAGCTGTACTTTAACCTTGTTATTTCATGGAAGTATATTCAAATTCGATCAAACATTTTACAACTTATAAGATTTACGTAGTATTTTTTGTTTTTATAATTACGAAATAAAATTGCTTTTAAAACATAATTCAGAGAAAATTACAATAATATTTTATGGCATAACATTATAATAAGTATATACTGCAAATATTGAAGGTACTATATTATTAAAAAATCGGGGAATAAGACAGAAAGTCGCTCGCTGCTACATATAGTAATGTCCATCTAGTGTGCCTACCTCATCATTGAGTCAGCTCTAATAGATGTGTTAAATTTGAATTCGATGATAAGTCGTTACAATTGAAAAACGAATTTAAACGGAATCTATTTATAAGTATCGATATTTTATAATCTAGCTATAAATTATTACTATTAGTCATACACTCATACCTACCGTATAAGTAATTTTTACCAAAAACATCACATATTAGTATATTGTTGTCTTAAACTTAGAAGTCATTACAACTGATGTACCGATAAATATTAGAAATGGATGAGTGGTATAAATACCTACTTAAAATTAGTTTAAATATTATTAAAATTTCATTATATTGTAGATATAGAAATTGTGAATTTCAGTGATACTTGAATATTTCAACTTTCAAGTCCCTACGATTAATATATTTGAGTTAAAACAAAATAACAAAAACCATTTAAAAAGAAAATATCGTAGTTTTGTGTTAAAATATCTAATTACGTCAGATTTTGAACTTCAAATTATACTTATATAGAAATTAATATGGAATGTGGAATAGGCATGAATCTACGCCTAAACTGTTTTTTTTTTTTTTTATTCCAGTAAGAACCACTTATAAGGAATATTAATATATTTTTGAGCTTAGCTTTTAAAGTATTATATATTATTACTTATAGTATTATAGTTTAAATATATAAAATAATTTTCGTTTTTTCGTTTTTAAAATGCTTAAATTATGAACCTGATATTTATATTTATTAATTATTGTTATATGATAGATAAATTAATTTATAATTAACTAACATGAAAATTATTCCTACCATTTTTGGATAGACACTTAATTTAATGACAGTTCACGTTATTGTTTAACTGACAAGTGACAGTACCAAATGCCAACACAACAGTTGGTGACACAACGTTTGGACCGACATTTAAATAGGGAAAATATCATAGTTGAAACCCAACGTGATATAGAGACCACTGGTCAGCCACCACAATATCAAATTAATACGCGTTGATAATTAAATTTAAAAAAAGGTGGGTAAGTGGATGTCGCTCTACTGTACTGTAGGATACAAGTGGGTCACTGTATAATGGATAGTATTAAATTTGAATTCAATGATATAATATCACTGTATAAGAAAAACGATTCTGAGCGGAGACGGTATGTCAGTCTAGGTATAAGGTATCTTATATTATACTTATCTATGATATTAAAAAAAAATTGACCAATAATAGGTATCTATAATAAATTCCAAATTAATCATATCACAATATCCATTAGGTACTTATAACGCGTTATACATCAACAACAAATCGTAGTACTATCGTAGATATATAATAGTATACTTTAGAAGTTTCAATAATAGACAATCACAACAAAATAACTAAAATAGTTATTCCAGGTTTTTTAATATGTGATTTCGTCCAAATTTGAGCTTAAAATGACTATAAAAATTAATTGTGCTTATGTATTTTTTAGATTTTTTGGTAACAGAAATAACTACTTAGGTGGAATCTTGTTTTACATTTTTTAATCCTTAGATATAAAAATTGAACATTTTATAAATTTTTAACTACGAAATAATTATTAAATTTTGTCAAAATTCGATCTTTAAATGCTTATAAAAAAAATTATGCCTATGTATTTTTAATATTTTTCAACTGCTATTGTAACAATATATCAGGAGCCTTGTATTACATTCTTACACTTTTTGGCCGAACAGATAAAACTTTATTGATATTTATAGAAGAAAAAACTAAAAATATTGAAAACTGACCATGTCCGTAAACAGCTCAAAATGTGTCAAATTATTTTCAAAATTTCGTCGAATATAGAAAATACTAATATAAACATTCAGTGAAATTTTCAAGTATCTACAGTCATTCGTTTTTTAATTACAACAAAATAAGAAAATCGTTACATGAGAAATCGAGTGAATATCAAATGTTGTAAAAATATGAATTTCAAACGATCATAAAAATTTAATTTGACTTTCTTATAGATATTTTTTGTTTGATAAAGGTAGATAATCTTATAAGGAATCTTGTATTACATTTTAAAATCTTAGATTTAAAAAGAAAAATTTTTACGAATTCTTAACTCAAAATAATTTACTAATTTTCGTGATTTTTCCATATTTTATAAATTTTTGAACTTTAAATGCTTATAAAAAAAAACTGTGATTAAGGATTTTTAATATTTTTCATCTGCTTTTGAAAAAAAATACTAGGAGCCTTTTATTAAATTTTCAAGCTTTTTTTAATCAACAAATACAATTTTATTGTTATTTTTAGAAAAAAAAATGAAAACTGACAATGTCCGTAAAGAGCTCAAAATAATGCTAATATAAACATTCAGTCAAAATTTCATGTATCTACGGTCATTTTTTTTAAAGTTACACCAAAAACCAAATTCAATTTTGTGAAAAATCGATTTTGCGTAAAAATTCCCGTTTTTCCTTAATTTTTCTTTGGTTTTTCTTGGCGCTTTTGAAAATTGCTGGGAATTTTAAATTTTGACCTCCCCACATATTATGACCTAAATGTTCTTTTAAATATTCTCACGTTTGTATCACGTGAGTGTACATTTATTTACACATCAGTACATACGCTATTGTACCAAATTTATAGATTATAATATATCGTATTTAGTATTTACCTACTTCTGGTTTCTGCATATCATTCTAATATTTATGAAATTAAACCTGTGTGTGGCTGTGATATTAGATCGGTATTGTGTGTCAGCTGTAGCTGACACACACTTTATAGGTACACTTAAATACTTAATGCTCGTATAGTGTTTTTCTCTCTTAACCCAAAATATATTTATTATATAATCCCTAAAAACTGTCTGAATGCAATAACTTTAGACAACAATCAATAAATATAAATTGTCGGCTTTTTAATATATATGACATAAAGACGCGTAAGATAGAATTTTTATTTTTAACTAATTTATTACTTTTTATCAGGGATTGAAACCGAAAACATTTTTTCCGATTTCGATTATGGTTTCGGATATCGAGGTTTATTTTTTCCGATTTCAATTTCGGTTTTGATTAACAGTATTGATTTTTTTCGATTTCGCTTTCAGTTTCAATATCGGTTTCGGTTTTTAACGGTTTTAACCGGTATTCAATATCGGTATCAAGCCCTGAATTTTATGATGAGTACCTAAATGTATATCATTATTATAAACTCAGCGTCATCTACAGCTAGCTAGAAGGGGAGGGTGGGAATTAAGTTGCTGGCCTTTTTTTATTAAATAATTTTAGTAAATACTGTTTCTTGGAAAACATTTAAAAATATTATATTGTTTTTCATTAAAAAATTAAATTGTATCTTTATAAAAGATTTTCTAATTTTCACATAATAATATAATATAATATATAGGGATAGTATACGGATTTGATTAAGTATACAACACCATACTCTATATAGTATACAATATAATATACTGCATGGTATATAAGTATAATATTATAGTATCACAGTATCTCTTGTTAAGCCGGGTCCACACGATGGTAATAAAACGCAGTATATTTATGGGTATTCCTAACGCTGCCAAAAAATGACAAAAAATTGTTTTTAAATTTTCGTTTCTGATTGAAACACCCACGACTACACGAAGAGTCAAACAATTTTTTTTAAATTTAAGATAAGTGAACCCACAAATATTTATTAAATATATATAAGTGATATTATGTTATCATAAATGAAAATAAAAATTGCTTAAGTAGGTACATTTTTTTGTGGAAACTTGGCAATGAATGAATTTTTAAATTTTTAAAATATTAAGATCTGAAACCTAATTTTGGTGATATCCACATGACCACAATCATATATAGTATATTACATAGAGAAAGATTAAACAAAGGACCCATAGCTTGCAGAAATATAGATGTATAATATATATTTTAATATTATAGAATATCATAGAATTACCATAGTTTGACCGTGAAATGTATAGAATGATTTACTCACGATTTGTCATAATATTATTTACAATAAATTAATATTATATTATATTGACGTATAATATGGGTTACATCGTCCTATGGGTCGTGCGGTCGTTCGGTGTACCTACCTCTATACACCCACCACCCATCATAATATGCGATTGAAAGTGAAACGATTTCTACGCGTATCGCGACAGTATATGACAATATAACACTATAATAATATTGTAAACTATTCGAGAACGTGTTACACGGACAAAAAAACAACGAAAACTCTTCAACCGAACGTCATACTTATATCGGATGTGTCGTATAATATTATATTTTCGCCGGCGGCGCGTGTTTTTTTTTACCCTGCACACGCGCGCGTTCACGGCGGGGAAAATGGGTTTCGTAGTCGCATTATTCTAGCGATTCGCTTTGCGTATCCCGCTGTCGTAATAATACACGATATTATTGTTATATATATATATATATAGGTAGCGTAGGTATAACATCATCGCCCGTTGCCATAGATGCGACCGTTTATCATCATCAATAACAAACACGTTTGGTCATTAAATGGTTCGTTGTCGTACACACACACACACACACACACACACACACACATATAGGTATATTATATGTATATTTATGATATTGTGTATAATATTATTGCCTACATCACGTCACGTCGACGTAAATCGTAGGCGGGCAACGCACGAAACGATGACGGACGAATAAAAATATTGCGACGACTTGAACTCGATACTATATTATAATAATACGTACATTATAGAAGGTACCAATATATGTGTATATTAGGTAAAGTGCGTATAGTATAGGTACCTAGGTAAAGTAGGTATACGAGTAAATGAAAATAAACCCTCACTTGGATGGTGTTATAAGTAGAGCCGAGGACTTCTATAGTTGTTTTCTATTTGTCTAGAAAGTACAATTTGAGTGATGTATAAGCGGCATGTTTCGTAACACAATAAGGAGGTTATATTTAGAAATTTATTTTGCATATTTTAGTATATTGTTCAGACTAAGAGCATATATAGCAAACATTTGGAACATTTTGATATTAGATAGGTACCTATTATAATGATATAACATAAAACGTTCAATATAAAAATATTATTTTCAAAATGTGTACTTATATATTACAATATCAATATTATAATCTTTTATGTAATTCCTCACAACACCACGACAAGTGTAGAAAATGAACTTCAGTTGACCGGTCGACCGGCGATAATTTATTGCGTAGAAGAAAACAAAAAAGAAGGCGAAAGCAATTAATTTTTCAAGTTTTTTTTAAATTAATTTTTTTTGTAGATATAAATATTATAATTTAAGTACTATATTTTATATTACATTATATTCTTTCAGAGAATATTTTTGTTTTTTAATTGTATAAGTGTATTCATATATGAGTGTACGTAGAAGAGTAAGTCATCAGCCCTAGTTATAACTATTATAATTTATAAGCAATCAGACAGTTTCAAGTGGATTAAAAAAAAAATACGATCGACTCGAGCTGGCGACTCCCTACCGAATGCCATTAAAATGTATCTGATAATATTCATGGTACCTACATAATAATAATATTTAAACACGTTTGATACGACTATAATACAAGCTCTAATAATAATAATTACCTATAACTGCAATGAAACCGAGATTGCATATTTTTATCGTCTACGTTTTTTACCAGTAGTTATATAGGTACCGTATAGGACATTGGTGCATAACATTGTATACGATGCATACGTGGTGGGAACTAAACCCTTAAAATCAAAACGGCCAAAAACCCAGGCCACACGTCAACGCATTTGAATTTGCCCGTGTTTAGGTACGCGTTTATTTGTCGCGAGCTTGTTGGAATTATTTTTATGTTTGTAGATTGTCGCGACTGTTTTTCTGTCGACGGTCGTCGTAAATCGGCCGGCAGGATTAGATAGGACGTAGTAAATTGTTAAAATAACGACAGTAAGTGTAAGCTGCAAGTCATGGTCATGTGATGGCCCGCCGGCTAAATGTAATTGAAATTATAGCTCGCTTTCAAAAATAAATTGGGCAGCCTTGATCTAAACTGACAAAATGATACGAGAACGGATACGTTTCCGAAAACTAATTTCCTCCCGAGAGCACCGACGACTAAGGGCTCACTGTGGTTTTGGGGTTGATACCCACCACACAGTGTATAATATATAGTATAAATTATAAAGTGAAGCCAGCCAAGTTGATGATGTTTTCTAACTAAGTTGCGAGTTAAATTTATATAAAAAATTGAAAAAGTTTAAAGTTAATAGGTTACTTTTTTTAACTTGATTGAGTTAACAGTTGTATAGACAATAATTAACTTACCGACTGGTTAAGTTATTTTTTTTTAATATTATATGAGTTACAATACATAATATTACATACGATCCATCAATAATTATTTCATTATTTTAAATAAACGTAACTATTGGATTTGATTGCGAAAGACGAAAGTAACTCGTTGTTTATTAAGTAAATATCAATAAAAATAAATTAAGTTGAAATTAAATGCAAACAAATTATTTTAAATATGCAATCAACTTATTATTAATTAACTCAGCTATAACTTTTTAAAGCATTTATGTCTAGCTTTGCTAAATTTTTAATGATATCGTTTAATTGATTAATTCAGTGTTTAAAGTATTTGAGAACAAATATTTAAATACTTTTTTTTATTTGAAAACCAAATAATTTTCAAAATTTAAAAGAATTATTCGTCACATTTCAGATTGTTTAAAATCAAATTATTAAACATTTATATGAATATTTATCAACCGTTTATTGTTTAATTAATATTAAAGTAATATAGAGTTAAAATATAACACATTTTTATTTATTTTCATTTGTCAGATAAAATAAAGTAATTAAACTTAAATGTGACAATACAACATTACATTAGTAATTACAAAATTAATTTCCTTGCCTAATTTATTGTAGTATTGTACGATTAAATAAGTATGAAATTAAAAAAGTATTTAAGAATAAAAAAATTTAAAAGTATTTAAATACATGCCGAGTATTTTATTGTTCTTAAATATTTTTTCAATGGGTGTATTTGTATCTGTATTTAAAAACAATTTCAAAAGTATTTTGTACAAGGCTGTCGTTTTTATACCCAGTTATAGGTACTAAATTAGTCAATAAAACGACAGCGTTATATTTTGTTCGTATCGTGTATAGTCAGCCGTCGTTTAAAATATGTCCAATATAGATAGGTACCTATAATACGACCTATACCTAGGTATATAATAATATAATAATAATAACAACATACTAAAAGTATGTACACCTATAGGCTATAATACACTATATAATATATTATTTAGATATTTAGACAGCGATATGTCGGCCTAAGCGTATTATAGGCCGAGTAGCTATATAGGTACACACGCGTATAGTATGTGTACAAAAAAATTCCTATGTTCGTGCACAACTACACTGCACGTGCACATCTGGTTGGGATTCCTTAGCTAGCTTATCTCCACGCCTGTCCGAATAAACATAATATTATTATTATTTTCTTCTATCCCGCTGGCGAGGCCAGTTTATTCCGACGAGTTCTCCGGCCCGAACTGTACGACGAGTCGCCCTATGCACGTGTATGTACATTAATTACTATTGACCGTCACGATATTATATATTATTACTTTTATTTTTTTTTTATTATTATTATTTTTTTTAAATTATATTTTGTGTCACGCCGCGCCACTCGGTCGCTGCTGCAGTGGCCAAAACCGAATAATATATTATAGGCATGGCATTGCCTGCCCTTCACACCTTATTTTATACGTCTATAAGATATATACCGCGACCTGCTATGGGCGCGCGTGCAACACATAATAATTTTATTGTTCGCAGGTGCATTCCTTTCCGATCTTTCACCGAACCCGTCAGGAATCGGAAGTTTTTTTTTCGTAGACCGTCAACAAAACATCATTGTTTGGCTCCGGACTTCAATATTTTGTTTTATCGGCTACCGTTAAAACAATGGGAAACCACGAATTTTGTTCTCCTATTAAATCGTGACGAGGAAATGTAAAAGACTTTTCATACGTCGTAATAATTTACGTCTTTATGATTTCGGTTGAGGACACAACTATAATATAATAAGTAATAACCCGTCAAAGTAAGAGTTAAACCTCGTGTGGTACCACCCGCATGACAGTATACCTAATATAGTAACTGTATACCTATATATGCCTACCGCTTAATGTTATGTTGGTATAGGTTGGTATAATCTACGACGTGCCCAAAAACTTATATAATAATACAAAATAATGTTATTCGATTCCAAGGTCACACGTATAGTGTTACAACATACGTATATGAATAGGTGGTATGTAAGCGAAGCGTCCGTATTCTTTTACTGTTTTTTTACGGTTCCGAAATATACATCGTTGTCGTTTGCTCTTACCGTTTGGTTTTTGAAACGTCCGGTGTTCAAGTCACCGGTCCCGCAGACCGGAGGACGTTCGAAATAGGCGCGGCATTGTGCGTTAGGTAGGTAGTAAACTAGTATGATAATATTACTATGGGAAACACGACCGCGGTTTTAAATGTCCGAACGCTCGTCACGAGAGAAAAATAAAATACGTATCGTAAGTTGAAAATATAACGATGAGTATGTGGTTTTAAAAAAAAAAAATCTAAAAATTACAACAAACAGCTCGACATAACGACAACAATATAATATTATATTGTTGTAACAATAACGCGATTTATTTATTTTTATTTCATTATATTTTATGAATTATTATTATGCAGAATATTATTTAGCGAATATTATAAAACGGCGGCGGCGGCGGCGTCGATTATACGATGATATTAATAATATGATAATACAATAAACGCGTATAAAAATTATTTTTTTTATTATTATTATTTAGATCGAGTTTGACGACAAACAGAACGTTCTGCAGCGCCTCGTCGCGTAAACACAGTGCACGCGCGTATAACAGTTCGATAACGGAGAATCCGCCCCTATACCTGATTCGGCAGCGCATCAGCGGCGGTGAGCTTTCCCTATCAACCGATTTCTGTTATTTATTTATTTCCCCCCCCCCCCCCTTCCCCCCAGCAGGTTGACGACGACGACGACGACGACGATATTATTATCATCGTAATAATTATTATTTTAAATATATATGTTATGCCTATGCGCCATATACCTGCATGACACACCGCCTCGCGTATAAATATATATAGATACGCTCTCGGGCACACATCGATATAAATTATTATTACCTATATTGTATATTATATGTTGCAGTATACCTGGTAAACGCACTTTACGCGAGACTTACCAACACCCCGCTGCCCCATCAACCCCTTCCGCATCGTCGACCGTATTTGTAACGGGCGTAGGATCATTACAATATTATAGGTATGATATGTACGCGCAAGTACCTACCTATATAATATGACATTCCGTACACATAATAATAATTGTATTATGTGCGAGCACTTCTCTATGAATTGTGATATTACAATTAATACTTATGATTATTATTTGTATAGCAGAACGTATTCGAACTACGTTGAGTAGATATAATATAATATACTGTATAAACCTGCAGCAGGCCTGGAGTACGTTCCGGAGTTGGCATAGCATAATATAGGTAATAATTAGGGCTGAGGACTCCGAGTTTATGTCTAAAAAAGTCACAGAACCATTATTTGGGTGATGTATAAATATATTTCGTAATACATAACGGATGTTTTATTTAAAACTTTACCTTGTATATTTTATCGTTATTAAATATAATTAAATATTTGAGTAAACGAAATAACGAAATATTAAGAGGATGTCACACCCGTATGTGTTCTCTCCGTCTAACACACGTATGACATAGTAAATTTTCGTTCACTAGTTTCAATAGGGTGCTGTTGCGAATCGACCTATTATCAAACTTTTAAGAAACAACATTATCTGTGTTCTCTCGCTGGGTTTTTACGATATTTTAGTTTCTAAGTGAGTTATGAGTACGTAAAAGATCGATATTTTAAAATGCTCATAATTCACTACTGAAACTAGCAACGAAAATTTGCTCTGTCGTACGTGTGTAAAGACGGAGACAATACATGCGGGTGCGACCGCAGCGTCCTCTTAAGAGCATAATATTATAGGTACACATTTGGAATATTTTGATGTTAGATAAGACAGTGCCGTAGCCATGGAGGTAACCCTCCTCCCACTAGGCCATATATGAGGGGGTCTAGGGGGTCTGGACCCCCCCGGGAAATTTCTTCAATATGTCTTATTTTCAACCAAATATCAAAGCCTAAATTCAATAAAATTACATGATGCATGTTTTGGACCCCTTCCAAAACAAATTTCCGGATACGCCCTTGCCCTCACAAATTTTTTTTCAAGAATTCCTAATGGTGTCATAAACTAACAAGTGTAACCTGGTGCTTAGTATTCTAGTTCTACAAAAACTACAAATAAAAAATAAAGTACTCTCCAAAAAAAAAATTCTCCTGGTTACGGCACTGGATAAATAGATATAAAGTTTTAACCAGGGTTCGTATAATATATTTGAAGGCAAATGCATTTTTATTTTGGATAAAGATAGAAAAATAGTTCTTTTATTAAAATATGTTTCATTTCATTTCTATGCTAATGGGACAATGGATAAACATTATTTTTAACCTTTTTTTATATGTTGTGTTAAATTATCAATTGAACACAGTAATTGTATTCGATACTACAGTGCAAATCAATAAAAGCTTACAAAGCCTACGCGTTGTAGATGTTATGTTCAAAAATATTTGTAATGAGTAATGACTAGAAAAGTAGAAAGTACTCACAAAGTATTCACATCACATGGGTGTGTCATTTTGTATGTACAAACATATTTTAAGTCCAAACCGTCATTGGCCGATGCTTAACCAAAAACATTTTATCGAAATATAAGGTTTTCAATTTTTTTTAACACAAATTAACTGTTGAAAACTTACATTTTGAATTCTTTTTTTATATATAAATAGAAATAAAGCTTTTTTTTATTATTTAAATTGCCTTCAAATCCTAACTCTAGTTATAACATAATGACAATCTGTACATAAATATTATTTTCCAATTAATGTATATTATAATATTAATATTATCAATTAGGTAATTCACTATCTGCCGTTAGCACCAAGACGTGTATAGAAAGTGAACTTCAGTTTTCCGTCATAATCTATCGCGTAGAAATAAATGGAGAAAAAGACGAATGCAATAATTGTACATGATTTTATTAGGTAATTAATTAAAATATCATTTTTAATTATTTTTTCATATAAAATATATTATAATTTAGGTACCATATTTTAAATATAGGTCATAAGTTTTGTTTTTTTTAATGCATACGTGCACAGTGCACACTGCACTGCACACTACAGTATAATAATATTCTATACTTATATAGTTATATTATACTCTGTAATGTTGTAAAGAGTTCGAGTAAAACCGTTCAAAATACTTTTTAAAGTGGACGTCAAGACGTATTTTTTGAGATAATATTTTAACTTTTAAATAGTTTATTTTTGAATTTAATATTTTACATTAACTTTAGTTTTTTTTTTGACAAATATTTTATATCTGTATTTTAATTTCTAATTCGTGTTCCCATTTCCCAATAATTATTCGTTATTATTCATTAACTATTACAATAATAATTTAAATAGGTAGGTACCAATACGAAGTCACGTGCAATGTAAACACGGGGCTTCACGGGCATCTACTTTTTTTCAACTTTCAATTTCAAACTTTTAATGATAACAACAAAACCACAATGATATTTTTTATATTATTTGAGTATTATGTTAGCCTTAAATATATTAAATGCGTTTTTAAGTATTATTTAAATAAACAGCTTCATGCAACAAATAACAATCAATTCGTCTGTTTTGATTTTAATTAATTAATAGTAGAAAATAAACTTTTACGTATCTATTTATGTAGAATTGATTATTGAGTTATTTTTGGAATGAGCCTCTTTCTAAAAATATACAAAATATTGTGCCTGCAAGCACTGAATCAGTGAGTTCCAAACTGTTATAATCGGTAGCTTTATTTTTTTAAATAATAAAGAAATTGTGTCATTAAATGCAAGATCAAACAATGAAATTAAAATATTTTCGCGAGTCGTTAAAATTTGACAAGCATGCCATAGATTCGCCATCCCCGGTATAGATCAGGGATCGGAAATAATAAGTTTCAAAGGGGTTCCGGATGATTTTTAAAAAAGTTATCAAGGTCCACAAAATCTCTTTTGTTTAGCAAGTAGTTCTGGGTGTATACAGAGAAAAATAATGAAAAAACAATCAGCATTAAAGAAAAATATTTCTGGCGATTCATTTATTTCTCTTCCATGGTACGAACTTTGACTATGGACCGCATTTTTCTGCAGGCCCATGCTATAGATCTATAACGAAAACCAAAGAAATTGCACACATATAACACAATTTTTTTTTTAACTACATGTAAGCTAATCCAATATTATCAGAGTAAGGCTTTAGCCCCTCCCCCCTAAATACCAAATGCTATTTGTGTCTATAGATATTAGTAGATAGTGAATTTAACATTTGTTTAATCAGCAGACAGCAATATCAGATAGCAGTGGCGCAACTAGGGGGGGAGCTCGGGTCTGGACCTCCCTTTGTACCATATCTATTTGATCTATATACCCCTATAATGGGCTATATATAAGAAATTGTTTTTATTTATTTAATAATACAAACTGTTATTAACATCAAACATAATAATTTGGTGATTGTACCGCATTAAGAAAACAATATTAATTATGATAATTGATAATAGGTACAACTATAGTGTCAAAAAGAAAAACGTTTAGTAAATTCGTAATTTGTGTGTCCCGTTGTCCAGAAAAAAATTATGTGGGGCGCATTTTGTTCCGTTTTTCAAGTCTGTCCCGTATTAATCCTGTTTTTCCTTTTCAGATTTATTTTATAATAAAACCGTTTAATTTGATATTTTTGTATGATATTATTCAATAGAATATTAGAATCAACAGGTACTTTTCAGTGGTATTTTTGGATTCTTGTTTTGACAATTTTAGCGGGTATGAAATATAAAATGAATAATGTCACATTATTATTATAAAATAATGTAAAACGTAAAACGTAGGTACTAATTATACTGAGAAATGCCTAATAACATACATTTTTAGATTCTGAGCGGAGCGAGGGAGCTATTGTATTTACAATGGTGTTTATTTATTTATTTTTTTATTTTTTTTTTATATCCTGTATACAAAATTTCTTCTAGAAGGAGTGTTTCGATTTCAACATATAATACCTTATCTTTTAGCAATTGGATCAAGATGGTACTTTAAAGATGTAATTTTTCGATTTTCTCAACAGTTATTTAATGCCACGGGAAAAACCACCGGGAAAATTACGAAAAAACGCTAAAAATGGGATTTTAATTTCTAACGCTTTGTTTATCACCATAGAAACGAATAAAAA